>NC_057798.1:373531411-373538848 GCF_018294505.1 Triticum aestivum | reverse complement strand
CGGCCACGCCCGGTACGTGCTCGCCGCGCACTGGCCGTGCGCGCGCACGCACCCGCGCCCCGGCCACCGTCGCCGTTGGTCACTACGCCCGGCCCCATGGCGCCCCTGTTCTCCCCGCTCCGCCCTGTGCGTCGTCTCCGGCCACCACACACGGCCTCGGCAAGCCCCGGCCCTCCTCCTGTCGTGCTGTCGCGGCTCCGCCGCCCCCAACCACGCTGCTGGCCCGCGCCGCGGCCAACCCCTCTCCGTCGACGCCCCTGCTCCGGCCACTCCGGCCACCGCGGCCGGCGACTCCCCTGGCAGGCGACCTGCTGCGCTGGATCAGGGGCGCGACCCGCTAACGGGCGCCCCGTAGCCCCCTGCACCCGCGCGCCCATGCGCCCGCACCCGTTAAGGCCCCCCGGGGCCACTGACATGGGGGCCCCACCCCACAGAACGTTTAAAAAAAGTATTAAAAATAGAATTAATAGATAAAATAAAAATGATTTAATAAAGTTAATTATTAATTAATTAATTATCTAATGAATTAATTAAGTTAATTAATACTACTTAATTAGTAAATAACCTGTTAGTCTAACTAAGCAGTAGTTAGTTAACCTAACCCTAATTAATTAAACAGAGTATGACAGGTGGGTCCCACACGTCAGCCTGACCAGTCAACACCTCTGTTGACTGATGATGTCATGCTGACGTCAGGCTGATGCAGTAATACTATTTTCGAATTTAATTAATAATTAATAAATTAGAAAATGATTTAAAAACTTTAAAAAATAATATAAAATAAACCGTAGCTCGGATGGAGAAACTTTGTACATGAAAGTCGCTCAGAACGACGAGACGATTTCGGATACGCAGCCCGTTCGTCCGCCACACCCCCCTAACCTATCGAACTCGCAACTTTCCCCCTCTGGTTCATGTGTCCGAAAACGCGAAACACCGGGAATACTTTCTCGGATGTTTCCCCCCTTCACCGGTATTACCTCATACCACGTTAGGGCACGCCTAGCATCACGCTTTGCCTTGTCATGCATCGTTATGCATCTATTTGCATTGTATTCATTGTTTCTTCCCCCTCTTCTTTCGCTAGACACCGAGACCGACGTCGCTGCTACCCGGTACGACTACGGAGTTGACGACCCCTCCTTCTTGCCAGAGCAACCAGGCAAGCCCCCCCCCCTGATCACCAGATATTGCCTATTCTCCTCTATACTGCTTGCATTAGAGTAGTGTAGCATGTTACTGCTTTCTGTTAATCCTATTCTGATGCATAGCCTGACATTGTTGCTACATCTGTTGATACCTTACCTGCAATCCTAAATACTTAGTATAGGATGCTAGTTTATCATCATTGGCCCTACATTCTTGTCAGTCTGCCTTGCTATACTATTGGGCCATGATCACTCGGGAGGTGATCACGGGTATATACTATACATACATACATACTATGCAGAAGGTGACTAAAGTCGGGTCAGCTCGATGAGTACCCGCAAGTGATTCTGATGAGGGGGCTGAAAGGACAGGTGGCTCCATCCCGGTAGAGGTGGGCCTGGGTTCCCGACGGCCCCCGACTGTTACTTTGTGGCGGAGGGACAGGGCAGATTGAGACCACCTAGGAGACAGGTGGGCCTGGCCCTGTTCGGCATTCGCGGATACTTAACACGCTTAATGAGATCTTGGTATTTGATCTGAGTCTGGCCATTTGGTCTATACGCACTAACCATCTACGCGGGAGTAGTTATGGGTATCCCGGCGTCGTGGTATCAGCCGAAGCCTTCTTGACGTCAGCGACTGAGTGGCGCGCACCGGGTTGGACTGCGTTAACGCAACTTCCTTTGTAATGGAGGTTGCTAGGTCTGCTCACCGGCCGCGTACGCAACGTGCAGGTGTGCTAAGGGCGATGGGCCCAGACCCCTGTGCGCTTAGGTTTAGACTGGCGTGCTGACCTCTCTGTTGTGCCTAGGTGGGGCTGCGACGTGTTGATCTTCCGAGGCCGGGCATGACCCAGGAAAGTGTGTCCGGCCAGATGGGATCAAGCGTGTTGGGTTATGTGGTGCACCCCTGCAGGGAAGTTAATCTATTCGAATAGCCGTGATCTTCGGTAACAGGACGACTTGGAGTTGTACCTTGACCTTATGACAACTAGAACCGGATACTTAATAAAACACACCCTTCCAAGTTCCACAGACAACCCGGTGATCGCTTTTCCACAGGGCGACGAGGGGAGGATCGCCGGGTAGGATTATGCTATGCGATGCTACTGGAGATGCTACTTGGAGATGCTACTTGGAGGACTTCAATCTACTCTCTTCTACATGCTGCAAGACGGAGGCTGCCAGAAGCGTAGTCTTCGACAGGATTAGCTATCCCCCTCTTATTCTGGCATTCTGCAGTTCAGTCCATCGATATGGCCCTTTACACATATACCCATGCATATGTAGTGTAGCTCCTTGCTTGCGAGTACTTTGGATGAGTATTCACGGTTGCTTTTCTCCCTCTTTTCCCCTTTCCCTTCTACCTGGTTGTCGCAACCAGATGCTGGAGCCCTGGAGCCAGACGCCACCGTCGACGATGATTCCTACTACACTGGAGGTGCCTACTACTACGTGCAGCCCGCTGACGACGACCAGGAGTAGTTAGGAGGATCCCAGGCAGGAGGCATGCGCCTCTTTCGATCTGTATCCCAGTTTGTGCTAGCCTTCTTAAGGCAAACTTGTTTAACTTATGTCTGTACTCAGATATGGTTGCTTCCGCTGACTCGTCTATGATCGAGCACTTGTATTCGAGCCCTCGAGGCCCCTGGCTTGTATTATGATGCTTGTATTACTTATTTATGTTTTAGAGTTGTGTTGTGATATCTTCCCGTGAGTCCCTGATCTTGATCGTACATATTTGCGTGCATGATTAGTGTACGATTGAATTGGGGGCGTCACAAGTTGGTATCAGAGCCAACTGCCTGTAGGAATCCCCCTTTCCAACTCCTTGGCCGAAGTCGAGTCTAGTCATTGAAAAACTTTTACTAACATGGTTGTGTGGCTTACGGGCCCACGTCGCCATTTGGGTGGTATTAGGATATTTTATTCCTCGCCTTTACTCTGGGACCCTGATCTCTCTTCTATTTGGGTTAAATGGTTTTGCTAACTCTAACTCTAGGTTCTCATAAATACTTTCTCCCGGAGAGCCCCTTCATTCCAGATGATGGCCTGCTTCACTAGAAGATTCCAAAGATACTCTTTGATATTCTCTCGAGACTTTGTGCCCATGACTTTTGCTATTCTCGACCACCGATAAATCCTTATGGATAACTACTTACACTGGCCATTCATACGATCATCCCCCATTGATCCTGTTATTACAAGATACCCTGAAGTTTTCTCTATTGTTCCGAGAATACTTTGTGCCTACTGCCTAGCAGTTCTTTGCCACATGAATACCCCTTCAAATAAATCCTCGCACTTGTCGAATATCCGCTCATCCCCAGTTGTTCATGTGTTTCACAAAAGTATTCAAAATACTATTCGATCTTCCGAAAATCCTCTAGAGCCTTTTGCTCTTGAAATTCTTGCTTGCTTGCATTATGGTTAATCCCATAAGTCTCGTAGTCTTATTGACATTCCTTGTCATTATCATTTTGAGTCTGTTGACTCAATATGTTTGCGAATACCCACAATCATCATTGATCCTTATAAATTACCTTCCCGGCTGAGCTGCTATTCTTTTAACTGGAATTGGTTCTCGACCAATCCAATTGTCGTTGATTGTACCCTAAGGCTATTCAACTTATCCGTCCCTAATCAGAGCATTGCTTCTGATCCCTTGATTTGGAAATGATAATTCCTTTGCATTTGACAATTGAGTTAGTCAGTTGTTTCTATAATCTGATCTCCTTGCATTCTTCTTCCCCTAGTTGAGTACCGATGCTCACGTCAGATCCCTTGTGGACCACCAGATCCTTTGTTGGATTTTATCTGACAACGCCCTTCATATTCAATAACCTTGTGAGCCTTTCCTCTGATACATAACGCCTTTGGTAAATTGTATCCTCTGCTTTCTCAACCATGCTCTGCCTTCGAGCTTGAGTTAATTACTTCTAAAGATTCTGGTATATGTTTCTAAGATGCCCCGATGGGTTGAACCTATGCCTTCCTTAATATGTGTGGACTCGAAAGTTTTCACGAGTCGTACTCTTCTGGTATTTTGCCAGATAAAATTTCAACACTACAACTTCATTGAACGCGAGAAGTGAATGAAAGGTTGTGCATTGGGGAAGTGGGAGTCGACCTTGAACTTTGTGTTCATGCCCATGGACACGATACACATCTTCTCATTGAAGCTTCTTTTAAAATTAATTATTCCATTGATATAAGATCATCTTATATCTGGGATCTGGCCTTTTTGCAATCGTGGTTCCGGCCATGTTCTCCTTTAAATACCATTTATCGGACAAGTTGAAGTACTTGTCTTCTGCAGATCCTTGCACCTGTCCAACCTTTACTCTGATCTACCATCGAGTATTACACTCTGGTATCTCGAAAATATCATGGAACTGCATAACTTTTTATGGGTTCTTCGTCAACTGTTATTTCTCACCGATTCCAATTTTCCTAGGTTCTGGGTTGTCGTCAACCGAGAACACCGATATGTGAACCGAGTCTGCACTACGGTTCAATAACTCTAAGTAATCTTCGTTGCTTATGAGTTTATTAATCCTTCAAGTCACTCCTAGCCTAGCCAGCTATATCATTATCGTGCTAAATTTTAACTGTGCTACCTGCTCTTTATTCCCAGAGCACAATTTTTTGACGATGGGCTAAGCTTACGTCGACTTTCCTCGTCATATCATGTTGCCTTGAACATCAAGCTTGATTCCGAGTTTGTGTTATATCCATGGTTTCAATAGCTTTTCGCTCCATCCTTCCTCTTGCTTGATGTTGTCGATGAGCAATTATATCTTCATGAAACCTCTCGACAAAGGTGTCGTGATCATCATCTACATTTTGAGCTCTTCCAGGATATCAATCAATTTCATGATGTGAAATAGCATCCTTTGACCCCGATGATTTGAATTATCATCCACAACATTCTTGCATTCCCTCCAACACAAAACTTGTTCTTGTTTTGTGTTATACCTTGAGTTCCTGGTAATCCAACTTATCGTATGTCCTACCTTGGAGTATTACCATCTTTTGTGACAAGAAGGTCGCGAGAATTGCTCCACCTCTTAGAAATTCTCGGTATGATGATACTTCTCACCATCACCATTCTTCCTTGGTTCCCGTGTTGTTTTTAACCAGGATACCAATATGCTACCGATGTTGTTTGAGTTCTGTACTTCTAGCAACCCTATTGCTTTGAAGTTAACGATCGACAGTTCGTCCTTAGACTGTTGGTTATTGAATCGTCACTCTAACATTGAGCTTGCTGCCTAAGGTCATACTTCGGGCACACCTTTCAACTAATGATTGATGGTGTATGTTTTCCTAGAGCATACAACATTATATCATTTGAACTGACAAATGTTATCCCCTTGTTCACATAATTGTGGAAATCCATCCTTTTGGAAATCTTGAGGAATTATCACTGAGTCCATCAGCCACCTCATCGTCCTCTCCTTGGTTAAGTGATGAACTCTTGTTTCGCAACTCGCTTCCATAGTTCATTTCCTTAAAATCTTACAATGTCAACTCGTCAATTGTGTTGCACCTTTTCTTCTCGGGCATCCCGAGTCTAAGGTATCTTGACACCAATCAGATCTGAATCTCAGTCAGATATGATGGTTGGAACATATTTTCAAGAGTTATAACATTGGTCCCTATATGCCCCGGTAAGATGATGTCATGCCTAGCACACCGGACCAGAGGACCTAGTGTTATAGTTTCCTTTGTAACAAGGTTAATCATTTTTCCATGAGGAAACTGAATGCCTGTTTAATGAGTTTATCCTGATGGATCCTTTGTGTATCCAAAATCCGATTTTTGCTTGAAGACCATGTCAATGCTATCTCGAAGCATGTCTGTGGTACTCCGATTTTCAACAAGAACATTTAAAGCCCAATGCTAAATGCTTCTTGATCAATTATCCAAACACCGTTGTAAGGGTAATGTCATGAAAATTTCTCTTCCCTTTCCTAAAGGGGTTTTCTACATTATATCCCGTCATGAATATCATGCGTTGCTTGCCCTTGGGAAGGATATACCCCCTGATATATGTGTTTAAACACATTTTCCTTTCCATTGTTCTGTTTAATCTGATAATCTTATTTTCCTTTCCATTGGTTGGTTTAACCTTTCTTGAGGTCTATATAATCTAAGCAGTATTATTCTCCTGCTTATGTAAACACCTCGGTGTACAACCCTGTCAGTAAGACCCTGTTACTTTTGTTGATGACATTTCGGTAACCACCGATGGACGAGAACTTTGCCTATTGGTCCGCCTCGTTCAACGAGCAGGAAAATGGTTCTCTTCGTACCTCGCCCCTGGTATCGACGTTGTTGCCAACATAATCGACAGGCTATCCTCTGACATGCCTTTCTTGCATGATCACGCAAGACGTCTCCGCCCTTCCTACTTTTAACCCACATGGTGGGCCCATAACCCACAGTTCCACAGGATCAAAAACTGACTCTCCTGTACACCCCCTGTTCCCAAAGTTATTCCTCTCGCGTGGACTCGTACGTAATTCATGAGCCACCTTCCGATGAGATCATCAATTTTGGCATCGGAAACAATAATTATTCCGTTGCTTGGAACCCCTTTCACCTTATGACTAGGCATTGAACGATTGCCTGGCTGCTTGAAACTTCTTATTGTACCTTCCAACTTTACTCTCGATGTGTTTATTTTGTTCAACTCGAGAGGTACTCATATGCTCATTCATGGGTTAATCCCAGATTATTACCCTTATAGCATTCTGTCGTTTCCGATCTACCCCATTACCTATTCGTAAGTACGATGGAGTTTCCGAAGAAAGGATGCCGACTTTTCATCTCAATGACCTGAAGCAGAAAAATGAAGACATCAATGTAATGAATCAACCGCTTCGAGAAGAGCAACCAAGACCGAGAGGGTTCGTTAGAATTTCGTAACCAGACCTTACCACCTAGTCCCCCTCTTAAATCTCGGGACGAGATTTCTTGTAGTGGAGGAGAATTGTGATGCCCGGGTAATCAAGCTACAGTAACCTCTGCTAATGACGCCATGTCACCTCCGTTACTGTCGCTAATCTCGCGTTAGTTCAAAACGATTCGAATTCAAACTTGAATTTTTGGCAAACAAACAAAGTTTTCAAACTTTAAAACAAAAATGTTCGGACCGTGTCAAATATTGCATAGATAATTATGGTGAAGTAAACACATTTTTAGAAAATGCATAAATATTTTAAATTGAATAAAACAGAAAGGAAAATAAATAAAAATAAACAAAACAAAAATAACAGACCCC
>NC_057798.1:373518520-373530817 GCF_018294505.1 Triticum aestivum | reverse complement strand
GTCGACGCCCCGGCTCCGGCCACTCCGGCCGCCGCGGCCGGCGACTCCCCTGGCCGGCGACCTGCTGCGCTGGATCAGGGGCGCGACCCGCTAACGGGCGCCTCGTAGCCCCCTGCACCCGCGCGCCCATGCGCCCGCACCCGTTAAGGCCCCCCGGGGCCACTGACATGGGGGCCCCACCCCACAGAACGTTTAAAAAAAGTATTAAAAATAAAATTAATAGATAAAATAAAAATGATTTAATAAAGTTAATTATTAATTAATTAATTATCTAATTAATTAATTAATTTAATTAATCCTACTTAATTAGTAAATAACCTATTAGTCTAACTAAGCAGTAGTTAGTTAACCTAACCCTAATTAATTAAACAGAGTATGACAAGTGGGTCCGACACGTCAGCCTGACCAGTCAACACCTCTGTTGACTGATGATGTCATGCTGACGTCATGCTGATGCAGTAATACTATTTTCGAATTTAATTAATAATTAATAAATTAGAAAATGATTTAAAAACTTTAAAAATTAATATAAAATAAACCGTAGCTCGGATGGAGAAACTTTGTACATGAAAGTCGCTCAGAACGACGAGACGATTTCGGATACGCAGCCCGTTCATCCGCCACACCCCCCTAACCTATCGAACTCGCAACTTTGCCCCTCTGGTTCATCTGTCCGAAAACGCGAAACACCGGGAATACTTTCCCGGATGTTTCCCCCCTTCACCGGTATTACCTCATACCACGTTAGGGCACGCCTAGCATCACGCTTTGCCTTGTCATGCATCGTTATGCATCTGTTTGCATTGTATTCATTGTTTCTTCCCCCTCTTCTTCCGCTAGACACCGAGACCGACGTCGCTGCTACCCGGTACGACTACGGAGTTGACGACCCCTCCTTCTTGCCAGAGCAACCAAGCAAGCCCTCCCTCCCTTGATCACCAAATATTGCCTATTCTCCTCTATACTGCTTGCATTAGAGTAGTGTAGCATGTTACTGTCCGTTAATCCTATTCTGATGCATAGCCTGACATTGTTGCTACATCTGTTGATACCTTACCTGCAATTCTAAATACTTAGTATAGGATGCTAGTTTATCATCATTGGCCCTACATTCTTGTCAGTCTGCCTTGCTATACTATTGGGCCGTGCTCACTCGGGAGGTGATCACGGGTATATACTATACATACATACATACTATGCAGAAGGTGACTAAAGTCGGGTCAGCTCGATGAGTACCCGCAAGTGATTCTGATGAGGGGGCTGAAAGGACAGGTGGCTCCATCCCGGTAGAGGTGGGCCTGGGTTCCCGACGGCCCCCGACTGTTACTTTGTGGCGGAGCGACAGGGCAGGTTGAGACCACCTAGGAGACAGGTGGGCCTGGCCCTGTTCGGCGTTCGCGGATACTTAACACGCTTAACGAGATCTTGGTATTTGATCTGAGTCTGGCCATTTGGTCTATACGCACTAACCATCTACGCGGGAGTAGTTATGGGTATCCCGGCGTCGTGGTATCAGCCGAAGCCTTCTTGACGTCAGTGACTGAGTGGTGCGCGCCGGGTTGGATTGCATTAACGCAACTTCCTTTGTAATGGAGGTTGCTAGGTCTGCTCACCGGCCGCGTACGCAACGTGCAGGTGTGCTAAGGGCGATGGGCCCAGACCCCTGTGCGCTTAGGTTTAGACCGGCGTGCTGACCTCTCTGTTGTGCCTAGGTGGGGCTGCGACGTGTTGATCTTCCGAGGCCGGGCATGACCCAGGAAAGTGTGTCCGGCCAGATGGGATCAAGCGTGTTGGGTTATGTGGTGCACCCCTGCAGGGAAGTTAATCTATTCGAATAGTCATGATCTTCGGTAACAGGACGACTTGGAGTTGTACCTTGACCTTATGACAACTAGAACCGGATACTTAATAAAACACACCCTTCCAAGTTCCACAGACAACCCGGTGATCGCTTTTCCACAGGGCAACGAGGGGGGATCGCCGGGTAGGATTATGCTATGCGATGCTACTGGAGATGCTACTTGGAGATGCTACTTGGAGATGCTACTTGGAGGACTTCAATCTACTCTCTTCTACATGCTGCAAGACGGAGGCTGCCAGAAGCGTAGTCTTCGACAGGATTAGCTATCCCCCTCTTATTCTGGCATTCTGCAGTTCAGTCCACCGATATGGCCCTTTACACATATACCCATGCATATGTAGTGTAGCTCCTTGCTTGCGAGTACTTTGGATGAGTATTCACAGTTGCTTTTCTCCCTCTTTTCCCCTTTCCCTTCTACCTGGTTGTCGCAACCAGATGCTGGAGCCCTGGAGCCAGACGCCACCATCGATGATGATTCCTACTACACTGGAGGTGCCTACTACTACGTGCAGCCCGCTGACGACGACCAGGAGTAGTTAGGAGGATCCCAGGCAGGAGGCCTGCGCCTCTTTCGATCTGTATCCCAGTTTGTGCTAGCCTTCTTAAGGCAAACTTGTTTAACTTATGTCTGTACTCAGATATGGTTGCTTCCGCTGACTCGTCTATGATCGAGCACTTGTATTCGAGCCCTCGAGGCCCCTGGCTTGTATTATGATGCTTGTATGACTTATTTATGTTTTAGAGTTGTGTTGTGATATCTTCCCGTGAGTCCCTGATCTTGATCGTACACATTTGCGTGCATGATTAGTGTACGATTGAATTGGGGGTGTCACAGCAGACGTGCAGCAGGGACCCATTCCAAGGATTCTTTTCAGATTAAGACCCTGCGTAAACCTTTTTTACTGTCTCTTGTTGATAACATCCCCCGGTTTTCTCTATAGCCGAGGAGGAGGCTGGCGTCTTGGCATGTGGCCACGCCAGAATTTTTGCACATACCTGGACACTAGGGGCTTTTTTACCAAGGGCTTTATTTCGGCCCGTCTTCATAAAGACCGAACACCTTAGGGAGTGTTCGGCGTCGCGAGTTTGGCCCTATATGCATCAGCTCCGAATCATGTCTTTGGTCAAATGTTGGGTTTGCCCGGCTCCTGTGTTTTGCTGCCTTACATTCCGTTATATCGGCTAACGCGGCACCAGGAGAACTACTGCGATTGTGCCCCGGTTCGGCCGGGTGAGCACCTTAGTAGACAAAGCCGAAAACTGACTGTCATGATATAGCGAGAGACTGGTCAACCACTCGATGACTTTCGGAATCTTTAGGATTCCCCCGCATTAACGAAGGGCCGCTTCCCGGTCAGGCACACTCGCGCCCCGAATTCGGGCGAGCGCGGTGCCCCTAGGGGCTATTCAGTAGTCCCACTGGCAAACTCCTATGGCTAAGTGAAAGTGATAAAGCATTATAGTCCGGTTGCCTAGTTCACCGCGCCACCACCTCCTTTATAGGACCAAGACGTTGGATTAAGTGTGAATAGGCGCCTTTTCGCGAACAACCCCGCATTCTATGCGTTGGGGCTGAAGCCAACGACTGCCATCTTTCAGGTTATATACAAATATATACATTAAACGGCCACACAGGAGGCATCATGATTCTTGCAAGCACAAGTATAAAAAAAGCTTTTTTCATAAAAACACAATTCGTCTTACAAATAGTATAAGCTATTCGAACACAACATCCTTCGAGCACTGCGACTCTATTATACGAGCGCCAGGAAGAACTTCCTCAAAATAGTGCTTGGCAGGTACTTGGCTTTCGTCCGAATCTTGGGACGCAACAATACTGGCCTTCATATTTGCCCAGTATGTCTTGACACGGGCAAGAGCCATCTATGCGCCCTCTATGCACGCCGACCTCTTCATTGCATCGGCATGCGGCACCGAACCAAGAAATTGCTGCACCAAGCCAAAATAACTCTTCGGCTCCGGCTTCTCCGGACACAGACGACTCGGAACATACTTCATGGCGAGTCCGGATAATCTGTTCAGCTCCGCCCAGGCGGCTAAACGGTCGGAGACTGACAGTGGGCGTTCTGGATTGTGGTACTGCGACCAAAAAAGCTCTTCCAATTCATGGTCACCTCGGCTGCGGAAGTGTTCGGTCGCGTCCGCCGCACTTGCGGCCAAATCCAGATAAGCGTTGTCCGAACTCCACTGCCGGTCTAATGGAGCATACTTGGGGTCTCCGAACTTCATCCGCAGCATATAAGGCTTTCCAGCCATGATATCTCCGGCCTGACGCAGCTCCTCCTTCATCGCTCTCATGGCAGAGCGAGTATCCTTGGCTTCAGCAATGATCTTTTCATGATCCTTCTGAGCCGCCCTATCTTCTTGTTCAAGCAATCTACAGCGGTCAGTAGCATCCCTCAATTTTATGGCCATCTCGGCCATTTCCTTCTTGCTCTGGCAGTGAGCAGCCTGTTCGGCTTTTAGCTCTTCAGCCGCTTTAACGGAAGCCGCGTCACTCTTCCTTGTTTGCTCCTTTGCTCGGGCAAGTTCCGCCCGAAGGTTCTCCACGGCAGCAGCACCATCTACATAAACATATATAAGGCCCGAGCATCATGCCCATATTGCTGGGTGTCTTTTGAACATACCTTGAGCCTTGTCTAGCCGCTTATGTACAAGCGCGATGTCGGCATCTGCTATGTCAAGTTGCCGCTTCAGTTCGGTAGATTCATCAGTCCGGCTAGCCACTGGACGCCTCGCCACCTTCATGGAATAGGCGGCACATTATACTTGGGGTTATGATCCTCTGTGCACCGTCACTCATGACGACACACAGAGTCTCAGGGGCTACTACTCATACAGGGCACATTTAATATGCGGCTCTGCCAAAAGATACACATTTTTACATATCTCAAAGCCTGCTAGTAAACTCCTGGCAGCCTCGTACAATCCGCTTTCTGCGGATGAAATCCTTCCAATCACCGTATCCATCAACGTACGGTGTTCTTCTGAGATGGACGCCCCACTAAGCAGATCCTTCAGCCCCTCCGCCGGCGCGCAAGAGGGTGCCGGACTAGTCTGATGACCTTTCCCAGGGTCCGGACTTGAAAAAGCCCTCCGGGATGATACCTCGGGGTCGCCAGCCTCATAAGACGGTGGAACAAGGGGAGGTGTTTCGCTCTCTATCTTCTCTGGACGAAGATCCCCTGAAGATGAGCTCTGCTGAGAAGGGTTGAGATCCGAACTGCAAGATAATGTTTCGGTTATTTTCCTCAGGAATAAAACATGAATGTGATTCATTATGGAACCCCTCCCTTCACTTATGCTTTGGGGGAGAGCGGGTCCCCTTTAGGGGGCGATTCGGCTGAAGCGTTCTCCGGTGCCGAACCCTCTGACGGAGATTTCTTTCCCCGTTTTGAGGTTATCACCTCCGGGTGTTCAGAGGCAGTCCTTTTCTTTCCCTGGTCAGGAGAATTTTCGATTCTTCCCTTCCTAACGGCCTCCTTCGTGGAGGCGGTAGCTCCTTGGTTCCCCCCTTCACCTTCCGCCAATGGCGCGGCCTCCAGCATCCTGGTCAGCATGGGATTCGGCACGGTCTCGGGCAGGGGGGCTGGACACCTGATAAGCTTTGCCTTCGCTATCCACTCCTGTTCAAAGGGCAACTCTGCTAAAGGGTAGATTTGATAAAAATATGGATGGTGTGTGCAAATACGGGGATACTTACTTTAGCATCTGGGCGGTTGCAGCTCAGACCAACGTCCTCGGACAAATCCGGACACCTTGCTTGTGATCCGAAGAACAATTTGTACATCTCCATGGGTGTCATTCCCATGAAGTGTTGTAGGACCCGTGGTCCCTCAGGATTGAACTCCCACAGGCGGAGAGGTCGACGTTTTGCAGGGCAGTGTGCGGCGAATCACCATGACTTGCGCCACCACGGTCATATTGATATCTCTTTCTAGGAGATCTCGAATACGGCCCTGCAACAAGGGCACGTCTTTTGATGGCCCCTAGATAAGTCCTTCAATTAACCCATATGCCAGCCGTGGTGGGGGACCCGAGCGAAAAGTAGGCGGTGCCACCCATGTGGTGCCCCTAGGGGCTGTGATGTAAAACCAGTCCCGTTGCCATAAGCCGAGCTCCTCTTGAAAAGAGCCTTCGGGCCATGGAGCGTCATCCATCTTGCTTATTATATCCCCTCCGCACTCAGCGTGCTGCCCCTCGATCACTTTCGGTTCCACTTTGAAGGTTTGTAGCCACAATCCGAAGTGAGGGATGATATGGAGGAAACCCTCGCACATGACAATGAATGATGAGATCTGGAGGATGGACTCCGGAGCTAGGTCGTGGAACTCCAGCCCGTAGTAAAACATAAGCCCCCTCACAAAGGGATCGATCGGGAAGCCTAGTCCCCGAAGGAAATGAGATGCGAACACCACGCTTTCACCAGGCTGGGGGGCGGGAACAGCTTGCCCTTGAGTAGGCAGTCTATGCGAGATTTCGCCGGTTAGATACCTGGCATCTCTTAACTTTCGCACATCTTCTTCCGTAATGGAGGAAGGCATCCATCGGCCTTGAGGGTCGGAGCCGGACATCTTCGAAGGTCCGAAGCGCCTAAAACTAGAGCTTTGGGTGTTGGAACTCGAAGCGAGGGGCGGATTTGATTGGTTTAAGAACAAGGTGGCCGGGCCTTGGTTCCTTTATAAAGGAGGTGAATACCAAGAGCCCTCCCCGTAACCGTTTGAGACTCGCTTTCAATTAGGGAGTCATACCTGAGTCACGGTTGGGTTACCCGCGCCCGTATTGATGAGAATCCCGGAATAAGGGGACACGATCTCTGCTTTGACAAGATGTGCCAAGGAAACCGCCTCGCTAAACGCGCTGAGGTGGAACAATAAAATGAATAAAGAGCCTGGCTGTGGCATGATGTCACGCCACGGAATACGTCAGCAGATCCAATTGATACAAATATTATTCTCTCTACGAAGGAATGTGGAACTTATTTTGCAGAGCCGGACACTACCCTGGTGTTCAACATCTTCTATGAAATATTTGGAGGAGGAACCCGCCTTGCAATGCCGAAGACAACTTGCGCGCCGGACTCATCGTCATTGAAGCCTGGTTCAGGGGCTACTGAGGGAGTCCTGGATTAGGGGGTGTCCGGATGGGCGGACTAAGACCTTTGGCCGGACTCCCGGACTATGAAGATACAAGATTGAGGACTCCGTCCCGTGTCCGGATGGGACTTTCCTTGGCGTGGAAGGCAAGCTTGGCGATACGATACGAAGATCTCCTCCCATTGTAACTGACTCTGTGTAACCCTAGCCCTCTCCGGTGTCTATATAAACCGGAGAGTTTTAGTCCGTAGGACGAACAACAATCATACCATAGGCTAGATTCTAGGGTTTAGCCACTCTGATCTCGTGGTAGATCTACTCTTGTACTACCCATATCATCAATATTAATCAAGCAGGAGTAGGGTTTTACCTCCATCGAGAGGGCCCGAACCTGGGTAAAAACATCGTGTCCCTTGTCTCCTGTTACCATCCGCCTAGACGCACAGTTTGGGACCCCCTACCCGAGATCTGCCGGTTTTGACACCAACAACGACAAAGATGTATTCCACTATCATATATGAATATGATTTACAAATGCCGATACTCAAATTCAGAAGCTAGAATCCAGTTTAAGGTTAATTCGAATATTTGGAACACTTCATGTCCAACTCAAATGTCACATGCAGCATAATGTGTACTCCCATTTTGATATGTACACAAGTGATGTATCAAGATTCAAATACCGAGTCAATCAACCAAGAATGTACAGAACTAACAGACATATAAACACTTATAGAGTATATGGATCAATAATATCAACTAACATACGTAAGCCAGGTCGCTGTACTTTTTTTGCTACAACAACATCCTTTTTTTAGCCAAGCTACTACAGCATCTTGGCCCTTTCCGATGCGTGCCACTTATGGTCCATCTATACTACTATTATTGTTGAATGCACATGCAGCCTGATTGGCATATTTGTAGGTCTGACACAGTAATCAAAATGAAATGTCTCCGAGTCTTATCAATTAATACAGACTTGTGCTCAAATAAAATTACAAACCAAAATAAAACAATTATTACATGATCTCTAGAACAAATGGTTTGATTGATTACATGAACAAAAAACACAAAGGTTATTCAATGATGGAAAGAACATTTCACCTATGATTTACCAAGTGGGAATTTAATTTCCTTTTTCCCTTCAGGACCTTAACAATGTGGTCAGTCTCAGCTTGCTTCGTTTTGAAATCCACCAAATATTTAATGGTTGTCTTGAGTACTGCTTGTGATTGTGTTGTTTGCTTCCTCAACATGTCAACTTCATCTCTAAGTGGAGAAGCGGAATCTCTTTCTACCACTAGTTTAGCCTCTAGAGCATCAGCAGTTGGCAATTCATAATGCACGATTGGGCCAGTGCCACTACTGTGGGATGATACAACATCCATGGGGACCTCGCTCTTTGATCTTGGGCTAACCTGTTTTGCCATTAAAGTTCCGATTGGATTCAGAGAAGTTGAAGTTAGCAAAACATCTCAACTGGGAGTTATAACAGCAAACTAGTTTAAAAACAAGGAATTGAAGAGTTTCAATTGGATGCTGAAAAGTAGTTATTAACATCATTGTAACCCGTTGTTGCAGCAGCAAAGCAGTTAAACAAACAAGTAGTTATTTAAGTTCAGGCAAACAGGTAATTCTTAACAGTAAGTATCAAACACATAGATAGACGTAGTCTATAATAGGATTAACAGGCTGTGGCATTATGTAATCAGTAGAAAACTAAATTAAGTCAAGCAACGTAATTGAACAATTTTGCAATAAGTGGCTAAATAAAATTCCAAGAAGCAGGTAACTGAACTTATGCTAGTTCTTTGTACAGGTACACTGCAACTTCTTTTTCGCTTACAAGGTTGTATGAAGGAGTCCATGGCATCATTTGCTTGGATACACAGTCCCAATACTTCTTTCTTCCCACACTGCATTGGTAAGTCGAATGGTTAATCTGGTAAGATGGTGAGTCCTTGATATGTTATATGAGGACGTGTAGTCAGACTAGTTGTAGCCACACACATCACACTGGCTTTTACTGTATATTTCATGTGAATACTTTTGGCATATCGAGATCTAAGCAATCTACAATAGGATGAAAAGACTGACATCCTTCACATTATTGGCAAACTCAGTTCATAGAAACAAGCAATTCAACCATTCTGTGGGTAAATCAAAAGTGCCACTGGAATATTTTTCACTACCCCAATCATACACGCAAAAAGGGGCGACGCCACCATAGGGGCTGGTATGGGCAGCCACCTCGGGTGGCTGGAAAGTGTGCACCTAGTTTGAGTCATCCAGGTTGGCCCAGGCTAGTTTTGTTCATCCCAACACACGAATAGGCAATGTAAAAAATGAAGAAAAATGTTTCAATTTGGATGGGCCAATACCATAAGTGCAAGACAGGCCCTATAGCAGGCTCGCGGCCCAAACGAGAGCCTCCCATATCGATCGACGCTAGGAAAAATCACAATTCATTCGCTCCAGCCTCCAGTCTGGTTCGCTCCTAACCCAGCCGCTGCTGGACAGACCGACACAGCACTTCCTCGCGACCTCGTTGCAGGGCGGTCGCCGGGCTTCAAGCGAACGGAAGGACAAGAAGATGAAGATCCAACCCTGGGCGTAGCCTGTGCGGGAGGTAGTGGTGGCAGCACGGGCATGGCATCAAGCTTGCGCAAATGGATAGTCGTAGCTTGCAAGATCAGCATGCGCAATGAGTAGGTACATCACATCCCTGATTATATCTAATTCAACTCTTCAATTTTTGGCCAATAGTTAAATCTGACAGTGCTGTAAAACTGCTTGTATGTAGGGAATCTATGAGAAAATGAAACCAATTTCTACTTATTTTATAACTCCCCCAATCAATACTGAACTGAATGAATCTGATGTATCTAATCAAGTTTCGGGTGCAAACATACAAGCTCATGTTGTTCTTGAGCCTGAAGTGTCTAATGAATAGACTGCTAATGAAGGATTTGATGCAAACATTTTACATGCTCCTGGTGATGAACATATAGTGTCTAATGAGGGACCTAATGCAAGCATTTTGCAAGCTCATTGAAGGATTTAGTGTCTAATGATGATCTGCTATGTTGAGAGAGACATAGAGATTTGCAGGCATTGATGACAAGCAAATTATAGTGCATTTTCATAGCTTGAGTAAACGTCGAGGCCATCTACCAGAAAGTCCCCGTATCATGACAACATAGCATAAATACTTTTTTAATCTGTTGTTTGAAACTATTGGCATACTTGTGCAGGATAGATATATTGATATGCAGTCTGCGCACTGGTTATAGGTGCAATTACACTTCGATATTTTCAGCCAGAGAGAGAATAATTCAAGCAGGTACAGACCATGTTTGTAATCCTTGTACACCATGTTGCATTTTGTGTTTTTTGGTGCTTGCATCATTTAGTGTTTATAATCTGAACTACTTTTGATCATTAGCTGGTTTTCAAAGTGCATGTAGCTTCACATTTCTCAAGTTATGTTGATTTCCCGAGTGCAAGTGCGTTCATATTTTTAAGTTAAATGTTCGCCCCTGGTAACTTGAATTCATGGATCCGCCACTGCACACAAATCATACACGAATGCCAGTACAAATTAAATGAAATGCAGGGACTTATGCTAGCTCGTTGTAAAGGCTCACTGCAGCTCTGCTTGTGCTTGGGATGTTCCATGTACAAGTCCGTGTTACCACTTGCTTCGGTGTGCAGGCCTTGTGCTCCTTGCATCCCCCTCTGCATTTTTGACACGGCGAATGGTTGATCAAATAAGAGGAATCGACCTTGATGTTGTACCGGAGGACAGATACTTACAAGGTTATACAGGTGTGCAGGATGTGTACCAGATCCCGTAGCGTCGTCATGCTTCGCTAAAAAATGGATTTGCTTGTTTCAGATGATATCTCCAGAAGAAATAAGAGTTAAAGTCAGAGTTGCATAGGCGTGTAAGCTAAGAGAGCAGTGAAAGGATATCCAAACATCGTCGGAATAGTGCACAAGGGAGTGATGTGTGGATACCTAGTTTGGGCCGGCGTTTGGGCATGCCCGCCTAGCTAGAGTGCGGGTCACTTCAGAGCCATTCATGGTGATGTGCTGGAGTTGGCTGGCCGCGCACAGATGCAGATCTTGAGTGGCAGCAGAGCGCTACAATGCGTTGGACGAGACTGTTGGTGAAGCCCCAACGGCCTCGGGGGGAGGAGGTGCGATGATGTGCTCGGTGAAGTAGCCCCGGTGAGCTGGGAGACGGAGTCAGTGAAGCGCACCTGATGCGGTGGAAGTCGGTGTCTGTGAGGCACGTCGGTTGCGGCGGTCGACGTTGTCGGTGGACCACCCGGTGCGGTGGACGAGGGCGTAGATGAGGTAGCTCCGGTGCGGTGGTGAAGCACGACCGTCGTTTTCGTCGTCGTCGTCCGGCACAGAGGTGAGGAAAGAGACGAGACGAGGGCGATTCGAACTTTGCTTGGGTTGGCGGCGAATTAGGGATTTGAGCAATCTGAGCACGGAAGGGGATGGTGGAGAAGGGGGATTTTGCAGGGCTGGAATTGGGGCCACCAGATATTTCAATCCAAAACGTGGAAGCGCAAACTTATTTTATCGTCGTCCTTTTTTTGGGGGGGGGGCGTGGGTGGCTGGGTGCTATGCGTCCATCCGACACATGTGACCACCACGACACAACCCTGGTCTGCCTGGTGTGCCTACATTTGAGAATGCAAACGAATCTTCTTTCATTTGCAAACGAATCTGTATGTATTACCATGCCCATGTTTTCCTTGCAATAATTACTCATTCGAAACGAGATACTCCCTCCGTTCACTTTTGTAAGTCGTTTCAGATAATTTAAAATGAATTGTTTTGCACATTGTCTGAAATGTCTTCAAGGTCTTATAAAAGTGAACAGAGGGAGTACTATAAAATAATTAATGAGGAGTTATTTGAAAAAAATCGAAAAGGTATCCACGGTATCCACACTAACGTGGATTAGAGTGTGTGTCACATAATTAGTTATTTGAATTAGAGTGTGTGTCACGTAGCGATCTCCAATTCTAATGTGGATTTCGCATTTCAATGTATCCACGCTACTTTTTTAATACAAATTCATATGTATATGATGAACACCATGGTAGTGAGAAAACTTTTGGATGGATTC
The DNA here is from genome assembly GCF_018294505.1 of Triticum aestivum. NCBI lineage: Eukaryota > Viridiplantae > Streptophyta > Magnoliopsida > Poales > Poaceae > Triticum > Triticum aestivum. Next base: position 373,518,690 of record NC_057798.1, on the reverse strand, counting down.
AAACATATGACCTACAAAATAGCACAACAAATCGAGTCAATGTCAACTTTTCGAAATCTAGTATGGCACGAATTCGAAATAATTACCCATATGCATGGTCCTCAGTTCAAATCTTACAATGTACACCGAATTGAAACATCGATATTAAGTCTCGTACTATCTACATTCAA
>NC_057798.1:373474336-373517854 GCF_018294505.1 Triticum aestivum | reverse complement strand
TCTAGGTCACTCTCTCCAACCCGTCTCACTCTTTCGATCGCACGGCAACCCTATGTGATCGATTGACCTTGCTTCCTCCCACGCACAAAATATATCTACACGTCTGTGACTGGATCATCTCTCAAGCTCTATCTTACAGCCCTCACCCTTGCCAAAAGCTCAATTGGATAATATCTCTCCAGAACATATATATATATATATATATATATATATATATATATATATATATATATATCTGTTCAATGAATGTCGGACCACACTCACTTTGTCTCTTTATCTATATGTCTCTCATTGACCTCGCTTTCTCACACCGTATCTTCCACGCATTGAAGCTACCTCTCCATCCCCCGCAAAGCCGGAGCTATTTACATTGCGAGGGGCACTCCAACCTTGGATTAATTTGTGTAGGCATTTATTTTGGTCGTTTTTGATTATATTTTCATAGCATTTGGCCCACAACTACACCAAACACCGTTGCAACCCCCGCAACTCCCCTAGTTGATTTCCCTCTGGCTCGGTCATCGCTCTCTCGCACGTCCTTTCTCGCCTTCAACGTCGCACCATGGTATTACTGCAAAAAACTATGTTGTTCTCTTTAATTATTATAAATAAGCTACAAAACTACACACCGATAGTCCACTTGGAATGGAATAAATTTCGACCCACAAATTAAAGTGCTACAAACTACACACCGAGGGTCCCACATGTCATGAAACAAATTTGGACCCATATACAAACTAAAAAGTAAAGGATGAGGATCAAACATGCGACCAAGGCCTTCAAGCCGCACGTCAATAGGCAACATACATAGAACAACAATGTTTGTTGTACCCCCCTTTGTTCACATAATGTTTTTATATTACCATAGCCTATTTAATGGATAACATGTAATATTATTTTTAGTACTATTCACCTTCACTTACTGGTAGGTTCCATGTGTGCTCTCTCTCTCTCTCTCCTCCCCTTCTGCGTTTAGACGCACGGGCAAACACGAAGAACTCGCGGGCGATGTTGCCATTGACCATATCTGGACGTGTTCACAAGTTACGGCACCAGTTTCACGTACTAGCAGCACTAGTCAGTGTGTACGTGCAATGCTCGTTAATTTGGAAGTATATTAAGTGCATGCGGATATTAAGTAGGATATTATTTGCGTGTTATTATGTGACTAGCACTATTTTTGGCATGAAATTAACTGCACGCTAAACGTGTTGAGCGCTTGACATTGAAGCAGTCTAGGTCGTTGGATGACAAGGAATACATGTGGCTTGATGACGTTTTATATTTAATTTGATACGGCTCTAGCGGAACATTCAATCGATCAAACCATAGATTTAGTTCAGTCTGACTCTGACTTTAAATTATACGATGATCGATTTAAAATAAATGGAAATGATAAACGTTTGGGTTTTAAGCATGGCAATCCGAACATTTTTCATGGCAAATTTAGATTACGCGGCAGCGACGGGGGCATCTTGCGGTGGGAAGCGGCTCCTCTGTTGTGCTCTATGTGTCGTCGGGCCATTGACCGACGACGACGGCGGTGTCTTGCGCCATTGTTGGCGTACTCCTAGACGTCGGCCTAGCTTCAAGGAAGGCCAAAATGTTCTGGACTTCGGAGCGAGTCAACTAGCGGGAGGAGGCGACTGGCGTTGGTGCAAGGAAGCGGTCGACGGCGGCCATCCATGCCGCTTAGGGGGGCACTGGCACCCGTGTGGGGACAAGCACTGTCAACGGCGCAGCGGAGACATTCGTGTGAACGGGCACCAGCACGGGCGCGCATGTCAGTGCACGCGCAGGCGCATGCGCTGGCAGGTGCACGGGCACCAACACGGGCGTGCGCGTCAGTGCACGCGCAGGCGCATGCGCTGGCAGGTGCACGGGCGCATGAAAGTCGGTGGGGACCTCGTGGAACCCCATGGCATCAAGCTCAGCGACAATGTGCAGCTCCCGGCCCATCAATGCCATGGGGATGGGCATTGGCGCAGTCGGGGCGACGGGAGCCGGAACGGGAGCGGGGACAGGCGCGGCGTCTTTCCGCAAGGCCAGTTCAAGCTCGTCCCGAAACGCCTTATGTTCTTGAGACTCCGGTTGGGTGTCTTCCTCAGGAAACTGGAAGACTAAGGGCAGACCATCTTGATGCAGCATGGCGTACGTTTAGGAAAGGCTAGTTGGAGGTAGACGACAGGAGAATCGAAGAGGAAGAGAGAAGATTATAGCGATACCGGGTAGTGCGGGGTTGATTTTGAACTGCGGTGCCGACGACATTAAAAGTGGGAGCAGTTGGGACGAAGGTCGATGGTGAAGCCTGGTCAAAGGGCTCGCCTCCCGGTGAGCCTGCACAACGGTCTGTTCGCACGCCTCCCTGTCAGCCGGTGCAGCAGTCTGCTCGCACGCCTCCCATCGACTCACACGCTTGCTCAGACGGCACCTGCCGATGAGAAGCGGGACTCGTGGCGGCACGTAAACGCCCACGATTTCAATAGTGAAAGCATTCGCCTTAACTTGACAGGTCTTTATTCCAAAATACCTTGGCTCTTCATTTGTGCAACTTGTCATAAGCAGCTTGTCTCAAATTGAAGAAAAAAATTACGAAGTAATATTTGTGACATATCACGTGACCATGCTTGGTTTCAAGAATTTATGGTCACTTTTGGATTTTCTGAAATTTAAGATCCAGGATTCGAAACAATATCATAACCTGCATCATGCAATAAATTTTCAAGCCATACATCTGTCCTGTTGTATTTCTTAAGAAAGGATTTGGTCAAACATTTTGCTTAGTTAGACTTCAGACAAGTTATATATGCATAGTAAAAGGATAATCCCTCCGTACCAGTGCATTGCCTAATATATTAACTCAAGTACTTGGCGCGAACATACGGGCTCAATTCTGTGCTCATCCTGGTGTACTAGTAGTAGTACTAGGCAATGCAGTTGACGGGTGACCTTGGCGAGCGGCGACCGAGGGAATTGAACCGTGCTCGACACGGTAGGTAACGTTGTCTAGTTACTAAAGCATCCCTCCGTTGTTCACCGGTAGTCATTATGGACCGGGGACATGAGGGGAATTTCCTAGGGCTGGAATTCTGGCCGCCAGATATTTCGACTCGAAACGCTGAGGCTCGACTGGTTGGGGTTGCCTAATGTGTGTACCACGCACGCCACCAGAAGGACACGAGCCCGTTTTTTTTATTTTTTTTATTTTTTTAGGATCAACACGAGCCAAGGTCTGGCTGGTACGTGATGACCCGCAAGTATACAGGATAATTGTAGCCTCTTTCGATAAGTAAGAGTGTCGAACCCAACGAGGAGCTAAAGGTAGAACAAATACTCTCTCAAGCCCTATCTTCCACTGATACGACTCTACGCACGCTTAGTGTTCGCTTTACCTAGAACAAGTATGAAACTAGAAGTACTTTGTAGGTGTGATAGGATAGGTTTGCAAGATAATAAAGAACATGTAAATATAAACTAGGGGTTGTTTAGATAAAGAAGCAATAAAGTAGATATAGCGAGTGTGGAAAAGTGGTGGTAGGAGTTGTGGAATTGTCCTTAAGGAATTGACTATGTTACTAGACCGGCAATCACTATTGAAATTCTATTTGAGGGAGAGGCATAAGCTAACATACTTTCTCTACTTGGATCATATGCACTTATGATTGGAACTCTAGCAAGCATCCGCAACTACTAAAGATTCATTAAGGTAAAACCCAACCATAGCATTAAAGTATCAAGTCCCCTTTATCCCATACGCAAACAACCTACTTACTCGGGTCTGTGCTTCTATCACTCACGTCACCCACCATAAGCAAATCATAAACATATTGCAAACCCTACAGCGGGAATCCCTCACGCTTGTGCGACACGGAGGGCACAATAGGACAGCACCAATAATAAAACATGCAACTCAAACCAATCATAGCAATTCATCAATCATCGATAGGACAACGAAAATCTACTCAGACATCATAGGATGGCAACACATCATTGGATAATAATATGAATCATAAAGCACCATGTTCAAGTAGAGGGTACAGCGGGTTGCGGGAGAGTGGACTGCTGAATATAGAAGGGGGAAGGTGATGGAGATGTTGGTGAAGATGGCGGAGGTGTTGGTGAAGATCGCGGTGATGATGATGGCCCCCGGCAGCGCTCCGGCGCCACCGGAAGCAAGTGGGAGAGAGGCCCCCTTCTTCTTCTTCTTCTTCCTTGACCTCCTCCCTAGATGGGAGAAGGGTTTCCCCTCTGGTCCTTGTCTCCCATGGCGTGGGAGGGGCGAGAGCCCCTCCGAGAATGGATCTATCTCCCTGTTTCTCTCTGTTTCTGCGTTCTCAGATTCTACCCCTTCACCGTTTCTTTAATATCCGGAGATCCGTAACTCCGATTGGAGTGAATCTTTTGCCCAAATTTTTCTCATAAAATTAGCTTTCTTGCGGCAAAAGAAGGGCATCAACTGCCTTATGGGTGGCCCACGAGAGTGCCAGGCGTGCCCAGGGGGTGTGGGCGCGCCCCCCTGTCTCGTGGCCACCTCGGACACCGTTTCGCGTTGATTCTTCCTCCGAAAAATCCCAAATATTCCAAAATAATTATCCGTCTATTTTTATCCTGTTTGGACTCCATTGTATATTGGTTTTCTATGAAATGTAAAACATGCAACAAACAGGAACTGTCACTGGGCACTGGATCAATATGTTAGTCCCAAAAATAGTATAAAAAGTTGCCAAAAGTATATGAAAGTTGAAGAATATTGGCATGGAACAATCAAAAATTATAGATACGACGGAGATGTATCTGCATCCCCAAGCTTAATTCTTGCTCGTCCTCGAGTAGGTAAATGATAAAAAGATAATTTTTTATGTGGAATGCTACCTAGCATAATCTTGATCAAATATCTAATCATGGCATGAATATTGAGACACGAGTGATTCAAGGCAATAGTCTATCATTTGACATAAAAACAATAATACTTCAAGCATACCAACCAAGCAATTATGTCTTATCAAAATAACCTAGCCAAAGAAAGCTCATCCCTACAAAATCATATAGTCTGGCTATGCTCCATCTTCATCACATAAAGCATTCAAATCATGCACAACCCCGATGACGAGCCGAGCAATTGGTTCATACTTTTTAACGCGCTTCAGCTTTTTCAACTCTCACGCAATACATGAGCGCAAGCCACGGACATAGCACTATGGTGGTATATGGTGGTGGTTGTGAGGACCAAAAGTGTCGTGGATTTGTCACGGCAGATGTCCTTGTGAAAGAACTTAGTCGTGGAGCCATCACTACGGGTTAACTTGAAGGGGTTAAAGCGGACACAAAGACACAAGGGTTTATACTAGTTCGGCCCCTTCGATGAAGGTAAAAGCCTACGTCTAGTTGTGATGGAATTGATGTGGTTTCGATGGCTAGGGAGCAAACAAGCTTCGCCTAGGCTCGAGTTGTTGTTGGCTGTCCCTGAACCGCCGCCAGGTCGTCCCCTTATATACACGGGTGACGCCCGTCGGTCCACAGAGTCCCACATCGGTTCATAGTCATATCCCGGTTGGTCTCTCTCTATTCCTAACTTACAATTCAAGTGTACATATCAAGCCGGATTACGGCTACAGGTTCTAAACCGACTACAGGCCTTGGGCCTTCATCTGCTTAATCACCTTTAAACTACTAATGAAGCTAACCCGGCCCAGGTAGGCCGGTTCACGCCCAGTGGTAATATCCCAAACATTAGGCCCCAGATTGATTTGAACTGGTTCATGTCAATCCTTCACAAAAATCTTTGTCTTCAACATCTTCTGGTAATTAGTAAACCGCCATGTCGTCATCATCTCTGGTTGCTGTAAACCGGCATGATGTCATCATGAAGTTAACATTTATGACCCCTTCTTTATTAACAGATCTGCGATACCCAAGGCAGCAGCTCCACTTCCGAATCTTGCGGCTCCTGGATTCGCGCGCCTGATATACGTCCTTTGCCTTATAAATAGGACCGAAGGGTCATTTCCTTTTCTCCCCTTCGTCTCTTTCTCTTCGTCTTCCTCGCATCGCCAGCCTCGAAGCTCTGCCGCCGCCGTTGACCTCTGCACCGTCTTGGGCTGCTGCATCAACCTGAACGCACCAGAGCACCGCGGTAGCCTTCCGCGTCTTCTTCGACTCCGGTAAGCCTTCTGTTCTTCTTAACGTAGATCTATTCTAGGGTTTCATGTTCTTGTCGTGCTCATCACTTGTTCATACTCCTTTGTAGACTCCTGAACATACCTGTGAAACCCTGCTCTGACTAGCAGCAGCTTTTTAGCATCCGCCTGTACTTTTATGCTCAAGTCTATAGATCTCATCCACATTCCTGCCCATTGATTCACTTCGGTTCTGCTTTAACCTTTTGAATATTTTCTATTTTTCTGAACTTGCTTCAGATCCATTGCTGCAATAAGACTTTGTGAAACCTGTTTCTGCATACTTAGCCATCCGCAACCTCAATTGCTTTCAATGTTTAGATCAGGCGGTTTAACTTAATATAGAAAAAGTTAATAAACCGGTATATACCATTAGTCCCCTTGTTGAACCGCCAGAACTCTTTAGCCATATGATGCCACTTCATAAAAATCCGGTTTAAATATACTGCCTCCGGTTTAGCTTTGTTCATACCAGCACCTTCTTTTATCCAACATGTTCTTAAACCGGAATCACCTATTTCTTATAGATCTCACCATGGCCAAACAAGTATATGAATGCAACTGGGTTCCTTCTCGCGTCACAGAAACTCAGCTGGATGATTTAGTTTCGATCGGCGCTTTAGACAGCAAAGAGACTATCCACTGGAGGGTTCCTGGTGATGAATGTCCTCCCACACCTCGAGAGGGAGAGGTTGTGATCTTTGCGGATCACTTAGCTCGGGGCTTCAAACCGCCCGGCTCTAAATTTTACCGGGATGTGTTAGCCAATTTTCAACTCCGCCCGCAAGATACTGGCCCCAATTCTGTTACCAACTTATGTCACTTCCAAGTGCTCTATGAGGTATACCTTCAAGAGAAACCCACAGTTGAATTGTTCAGAGACTGCTTCCACTTAAACCGCCGCACAAAATTTACTGACGGTCCTAATACCGAATTGGGCGGTGTGGCAATTCAGAAAAGGAAAGAAATCACTTATCCCCATGCCAAACTACACAGTCACCCCAAGGAGTGGAATGCAACATGGTTTTATTGCAAAGATACTTCTCCTGATGATGAAAATCCTTTGCCTGGCTTTCGTCCGGAGCGGCTCAGCAATACACACCCCTTCCCACAAAGGTTAAATGCCAAGGAAAGGAGTAAATATGCCCCGCAATTATCCAATCTCCGAGCCTTCATGGCCAACGGTTTAACAGGAGTAGACCTCGCATGTTGTTGGATATCATGGAGCATACTGCCTCTCAGCCGGCGCTCCGGTTTAATGTGCGAGTATACTGGTAGCGTTGATGACCCACTCCGACACACCAACATCCAGCTCTCCGATGATGAAGTCACAGAGGCTGTGAAGAAAATGTTGAACGAACCGGAACACCTCTGCGCTCAAACCGGCCTGTCCCCTTTCTGTGCTACCAACAAACCGCCATCTGTAAGTTTCTGATTGCGTTTTTTACTGAACCTGTTATTGCTATCTCTGTCTGACATCAATTGCTGCTTAACCAGGGTGATAATCCGTTTTGGAGCAAGAAGCTTCCACAAGACAAACCGGAGAAAACAGAACGGTCAACCCGGCTCAAGACCAAGGTTGTCAAGAAGCCTGCTAAAAAGAGGAAAACCACTGCTTCATCTGATCCGGCTGTTGATGATGATGTGGGTAACTCGGACCTTGAGGTAGAACTTGATTCACTAGGCTTACTTTTTACATGCCTTATTGATGATGATACTTGTCAGGACGACGCTGAAGCCAGTAATGCTGATGTCGTTGAGGTAATTATTCTCTCTTCCGATTCAGATCCTTTGCCTTTGCCAAAATTTTGCCAAGCAAACCGGAAAGTTAAATTTTCTCATCCTCTTGCTTACTTGGATCCCAAATTTCTTATGAAGACTCGGCAACATGAAGCTCTCCGCACAACCCGGCACAGTGGCCAGGTAGTTACCTCCGCCGGTTTACCAAATAGTCCGATTCAAAAACGCCGCTCCAAGGTCTCCGACCTTTTTATTAATTTATGTCCTAAAGCGGGTTTCATCCGTCAACCTCTTAATCTGTCCGACTCCGATTATCAGGTTACTTCCCATTCTTCCTCTGGTGAATCGTCGGCCACTCAGCTGCCACCACTGAAAATGGTTCTTGGGTAAGCTAGACTGAACATATGCTTCTGGTATACCACGTTATCACTTATGCTGTTCCTTGACTCTTTGTTTCTCTTTCAGGGCTAAACCTAAACCAAGCAAGAAAGCCCACCTGAATAAAGCGGCCGAGGAAGACACTGCCCCTGAACAGGATAAAACACCAGATCTTGAAGCGTTCGTTCCTGAGGATATTCCCAATGATCCTCCTTTGCAAGATGATGCCATTAGTGATAAAAGGCCTATCGATACCTCAGTCCCTGTTGACCAGCCTGCCAGCTCCGTCCGGATTGATAGAGCCCGCAGTCCTTCAAAGCCTGCTGATCAACCGATTGCGCCAACGCAAACCGGCGAGTCCAAGGATGATGACGTTGTAATTACCGGCGTAGGTCGCTTTGAACCAGGGAATCCTGTCGCTTTGGCCAAGCATACTATGAAAGAAGATTTTTTTGCCATGAACAAAGGCAAATGGGATGTTGATCTGGAAACATATGCTGCTCTGAGTGCCTGAGATCTTCATTATGGTTACTTGAACCGGCTATATACTAGTCGTGACTGTGAAGCTGGTACGATAAAGATGATGAGAGATAAATTTGAGGTAACTTCCTTGTGCTTCTTCTTTCTTTAATTACTGCCACCGTATTAATCCTCCTAGCCCCCAAGGGCCGGTTTGTAACCTTCTTCAAACCGGGACTTGAATATAGTCCTCAATACTTTGAAATCCATCAATGTAGCCCCCAAGGGCCGGTTCAACTTAGTATAGTTAAACCGGGGCTCCAATAAAGATTCTAACATCAGAACATAACTGAGCAAGTAGCCATTAGCCCCCAAGTGCCAAGTTGAATACCTGTATTGAGCTTGGGACTTTGCGATTTAGTAATAGATGAAAATTGAAGGTGCATTAGCCCCCAAGTATCAAGCGTATAACTTGTTATGCGGTTGGTACTTCAAATTCTTGTACCGTTTGTTGAAAGCCAAGCACTGTCTTTATGCAGGCTGAAGTGAGGATCAAAGAGGACCGGATTACTGATCTGCAGGAAATTTTGAAAACCCAACAAGCTGAAACCGACAAGGCAAAGGAAGAAATAACCAGCGCTTTGAGCAGCACAGAACAGCTGAAGGAGGATTTCAAGAAGGAGCGGACTGATTGGGCCACGGAGAAGGCCGCTTTAATAAAAAGAGCTGAAAACACTGAAGCTGCCCTTAAACCGGTGGTAGACGAGCTGACCGCCGTAAAGCGGCAAGTACATTCCATGACCGCTGCTATCTTTGGTAAGCTCCTTTTGGTTTTCTGGACAACTCTGGCCTGCTTATAATAAATCCGGTTTGTGATCTTTCCTGTATTGTTGCAGGTACACGCATTGGTCACTTAGGGTCAGATGTTCGGAAGAAGCTGAAGGCTGCCTACACTTTAATTGAACAGCTGTATACCGGAGCGCAGCGGATCATCACCACTGCATCTCATAATAACTCGGCACCCACTTTAATCCAAGACACTCTTAATAGGTTGTCAATGGTTCCTGCTCGGATTGAAGAACTGAAAAAATCTGCTGCTCGAACCGGAGCCATTAACGCCTTAATCCGGGCAAAAGCATGGGTGCCGGATTTCGATCCTGTCGAAGCAGCTCAAGGCTATCCCAGCTTGAAGGAAGATGGCTCAGAGTTTAATGAAGATGATTTGAGGGCGATAAACCGTGCAGTACGCCCTCTGGCTTGTCAATTGGCTGAAGAGGCCGACTTGTCGCATTATCAAGCTCAGTACAATGATCAGAACAAAAGAGTGCCTGCACCAACTCCTGAAGCGGAGAATCTGATTCCTCCAATCCGTAAGCATACTTACACTCCTGATATTAAACCGTCTTCTCTGATCCATGAAGAGGCTATCTTTCAAGCTTTAATGGGAATCAACTGGACCACTGTTGATTTCCAGCCAATGGATAGAGACGAGGAAGCTGAAGCGGCGCGGGACGACCCACAACCATCAGACCGGTTTGATGAGCAGGCTTGAACCAGAAGCCGGTTTAAACAACTGCCTTATTATGATCTGCCAAAATAACAATGATCTTATTTGGGCATCGCGTTGCCTTGTAATAGGATAGTCAATACTGCTTCCTTGAATATGCCTTCGTGCATAAGTACTGATGCTTTTGCTTGAAATCCTCAATTTATATTTCCTGCAATCAGAAAATCTTGAACTGCAGTGGCGGTTATACCGCCAGCCGGTTTATAACCTTGATATATATATATATATATATCGATGTATTTAAAACATATAATCAAATATGCGATACAAAATACCTGCCATCGCTGGGCATAAAGTTGGCTTTGTCAGGCTTGAAGCGGAGGTTTTATAAACCATTACCATCAAAGGAGAGAAAACAACTCCCGTGTGAACCGTGCTGGGTCATTATAAGCCCCCCTGCTACTTCATTATGTTAACAGGAAAGTTAAACCGGGCATATTTCTCCGGAGTACAAATGAACTGATTTCCGTCAGCTGAACCGGTAAAAAAGTGTTGTTGGTTTAAAGGAAACACAACAAAAATTGAAGAATAGTCATAAAAGAAATATGGAAGCAAAGGCAATGATAAAAACCGTTTGCAAAAATATGCTTTACTGAGCTGATCAGATGGTGTTACCACGGTCGGACAGGACCAAGCCCCCAATAGGAGTGACAATGGTTCAAGTCAGCCAGGTCCCCAAATGAAACCGTGGCATTTATGCCGATCAAAAGGCGTGGCAACGGTTCGGGTTCGACCAAGCCCCCAAGTGATTTTGTGGCCTTAGGCCGATCAAGAGGCGTGACTGGTTCAGACTTGACCATGTCCCCAAGTGATCTGGTGGCTTTCGCCTATCAAAAGGTGTCGCGTTGGTTCGGACACGACCAAGGCCCCAAGTGATATCACAAAGCTTTTTTGAAAAGCAAATTTCAAGGGGTAAACCGGAGGCCGTTTTAAAACAGAACCACTCCATGTAACCACGCATGATATGAAAGGACAGAGACCCCGCTTTAGCTAAGGCTCCGGTTTTATTATATCAATGATAATATATACACTGCCATAATATGTACGTAGATAGAGCCGATGGCTCAAGTGTAGTAAGGCCGAATATGAGCTATATTCCACGGCCTGTTGGTCTCCTCCTCTGATGTGCGTGAGTCTTTATGCTCTCGAATATCAATCAGATAGTACGATGCGTTGTGCAGATTCTTGCTGACCATGAAAGGTCCCTCCCAAGGTGGGGATAACTTGTGCATATCCGTCTGATCTTGGATGAGCCGAAGCACCAAATCTCCTTCTTGAAAAGTTCTGGTTCTGACTCGGCGACTGTGATAGCAACGAAGATCTTGTTGATAAATCGCCGAGCGGGCAGCCTCTATGTCACGCTCCTCATCTAATAGGTCCAAAGCATCTTGCCGTGCTGTCTCATTGTCCGCTTCAACATAAGCCGCTACACGAGGCGAATCATGCCGGATATCACTAGGGAGAACCGCCTCTGCTCCGTAGGCCATAAAAAACGGTGTGTATCCTGTAGATCGGTTGGGCGTAGTGTTGATACTCCATAGCACAGATGGTAGCTCTTCAACCCAACATCCCGGTGTTCTTTGCAATGGAACCATAAGCCGGGGTTTGATGCCTCGCAAGATCTCTTGATTAGCTCGTTCTGCCTGCCCATTGGACTGGGGATGAGCCACTGATGATACGTCAAATCTAATGTGCTCACGTTCACAGAATTCCTTCATAACACCCTTGGATAAATTGGTACCATTGTCAGTAATGATACTGTGTGGAAAGCCAAACCGGAAAATCACCTTTTTAATGAACTGCACCGCTGTAGCTGCATCACACTTACTGACAGGCTCCGCTTCAACCCACTTGGTAAACTTGTCAACTGCCACCAAAAGGTGGGTTTTCTTATCCTTGGATCTTTTAAAAGGTCCGACCATATCCAGCCCCCATGTTGCAAACGGCCAAGTAATTGGAATCATCCTCAATTCTTGAGCCGGCACATGAGCACGCCTTGAGAATTTCTGACAGCCATCACACCGTTTAACCAAGTCCTCCGCATCAGCATGAGCTGTCAACCAGTAAAACCCGTGACGAAACGCCTTAGCCACCAGAGACTTTGAACCGGCGTGATGACCACAATCCCCTTCATGGATTTCACGTAAAATTTCGCAACCTTCTTCAGGAGAGACGCAGCGTTGAAACGCCCCTGATACACTGCAATGATGCAATTAGCCATTGATAATTGTCATAGATTTAGATCGCCGGACTATCTGCCTGGCTAGAGTCTCATCCTCTGGCAACTCTCCCCGGTTCATGTACGCAAGATAGGGAACTGTCCAATCCGGTATAACATGCAGGGCTGCCACTCATTGAGCCTCCGGATCAGGAATAGCCAAATCCGCTTCACCCGGGAGCTTAACTGACGGGTTGTGCAACACATCGAGAAAGACATTAGGCGGGACCGGTTTACGCTGAGAGCCCAACCGGCTTAAAGCGTCCGCCGCTTCATTTTTTTGACGATCCACGTGATCCACCTGATAACCCTTGAAGTGACCTGCAACAATATCCACCTCACGACGATATGTAGCCATGAGTGGGTCTTTAGAATCCCAAGTGTCAGACACCTGTTGAGCTACGAGGTCCGAGTCACCGAAGCACTTCACCCGACTTAGATTCATCTCTTTAGCCATCCGGAGACCATGGAGCAAGGCTTCATACTCAGCTGCATTGTTAGTACAAGGGAACATTAAGCGGAGAACATAACAAAACTTATCACCCCATGGGGAAGTTAACACGACTCTAGCCCCCGAGCCTTCCAATTGCCTGGATCCATCAAAATGGATAGTCCAATATGTGTGATCCGGCTTCTCCTCTGGTGCTTGTAACTCAGTCCAATCATTGATGAAATCAACAAGTGCTTGAGACTTCACCGCCATCCGGGGTACGTATTTCAATCCGTGCGGCCCAAGTTCTATAGCCCACTTGGCAATCCGGCCAGTCGCCTCCCAGTTCTGTATGATATCACCCAAGGGAGCTGAACTGACCACTGTGATAGGGTGCCCTTGGAAATACTGCTTCAACTTCCGGCTTGCCATGAAAACTCCATATACCAGCTTCTGCCAATGCGGATACCTTTGCTTGGATTCAATAAGCACCTCGCTGATATAGTAAACCGGCCGCTGAACCGGATACTCCTTGCCTGCCTCCTTGCGTTCTACGACAATAGCCACGCTAACTGCACGAGCATTGGCCGCTACGTATAACAATAATGGCTCCTTGTCAACCGGAGCTGCAAGAACGGGTGGATTGGCTAATTGCTGCTTCAAGTCCTCCAACGCTTCATCAGCAGTTGGACTCCAGACGAACTGATCTGTCTTTCTCAACATCTGGTATAAAGGGATGGCCTTCTCTCCGAGGCGGCTGATAAACCGGCTTAGTGCGGCGATCCGACCCGCCAAACGCTGAACATCGTTGATACACTTCGGTTTTGCCAGGGAGGTGATAGCCGTAATCTTCTCCGGATTAGTCTCAATTCCTCTGTTGGACACAAGAAAGCCCAGTAACTTGCCTGCCGGAACACCAAAGACACATTTGGCAGGGTTAAGCATCATCTTATAAACCCGCAAGTTGTCAAAGGTTTCCTTCAAATCATCAACCAGTGTCTCCTTCTGCCTTGACTTGACTACAATATCATCCACATAGGCGTGCACATTGTGGCCGATCTGTTTATGCAGGCAATTCTGTACACACCTTTGATAAGTGGCTTGGGCGCTCTTGAGCCCAAAAGGCATAGATACGTAGTAGAAGGCTCCAAAGGGAGTAATAAACGCCGTCTTCCCCTGGTCCTTAACCGCCATTTTAATCTGATGATAGCCAGAATACGCATCCAAGAAACTCAAACGCTCACAACCCGCCGTGGCATCAACTGGTCAATGCGGGGGAGGGCGAAAGGATCCGCTGGACAAGCCTTGTTAAGATCCGTGTAATCCACACACATACGCCAAGTGCCATTTTTCTTAAGAACCAGCACCGGATTAGCAAGCCACTCTGGATGGAACACTTCAATGATAAAACCAGCCGCTAAGAGTCTGGCCACCTCCTCCCCAATAGCTTTGCGCCTCTCTTCATTAAACCGGCGGAGAAATTGCTTTACCGGTTTATACTTGGGATCAATATTAAGAGTGTGCTCAGCGAGTTCCCTCGGTACACCTGGCATGTCAGAAGGCTTCCATGCAAAAATGTCCCGATTCTCATGGATGAACTCGATGAGTGCGCTTTCCTATTTAGGGTCCAAGTTGGCACTGACAGTGAACTGCTTGGACGAATCGTCGGGCACGAAGTCAACAAGCTTGGTCTCTGCTGCTGATTTAAACTTCAGATCTGAATCATGCTCCGTAGTTGGATTCTTCAAAGGGGTCATGTCCGCCGGATCAACATTGTCCCTATAATATTTTAACTCCTCCGTGGCACAAACCGACTCTGCATAGGCCGCATCACCTTCCCCACATTCCAAAGCAATCTTGCGGCTCCCATGAACCGTTATTGTCCCTTTGTGACCCGGCATCTTGAGTTGCAAATAGATATAACAAGGCCGTGCCATGAATTTGGCATAAGCCGGCCGCCCAAACAAGGCGTTATACGGGCTCCGGATCTTCGCCACCTCAAAGATTAGTGTCTCGGATCGGGAATCATGCTCGTCCCCAAAAGCCACCTCCAGAGCTATCTTACCAACAGGATACGCTGATTTTCCAGGCACCACACCATGGAACACCGTATTAGACGGTCTGAGATCCTTGTCTGTTAGCCCCATGCGGCGGAATGTCTCATAGTACAGGATGTTAATACTGCTCCCTCCATCCATGAGTACCTTGGTGAATTTATAACCTCCCACCTGAGGGTCTACTACTAATGCCAACTGGCCCGGATTGTCAACCCGGGGGGGTGATCCTCCCTGCTCCACACGATAGGCTGCTCCGACCAGCGTAAATAACGTGGTACGGCCGGTTCAACAGAGTTCACTGCTCGCTTATGAAGTTTTCGGTCGCGCTTATCTGAGCTAGTTGTGAAAACGTGATACTGCCCATTGTTCAACTGTTTTGGCTGGCTCTAATAACCCGACCGCTGCTGCTGCTGCTGTTGGATGTAACCCCCTTGACTGTTTTGATTATCCTGGCTATTATTACCGCCCTAATTGAAACCTGAACCGGAAGCTCCATCGTGACCCGGCCCATGGAAACCGGATCCTGAGCCACCACCTGACCCACGGTCATACCGGAAGGCATTAGAGTTTTTAAATTCCTGCATAATGAAACAATCCTTCCAAAGGTGGTTAGCCGGCGCCTCCTTCGTCCCGTGTTTTGGGCAAGGCTGATTCAGCAAATAGTTTAAGCGATCCGGGTTAGGATTTGGAGCCCCATTACAATTCGCCGCTTTACCTCTGCGCCGCTGACCCTTGTCCTGCGCATTAGTGTTAGCCACAAAGTCCATGCTACCATCCGCCTTACGCTTGCCTCCGTTTCCATGGCCCGCCGGTTTGTATTGATGCCCCTTAGAGTTGCTATTCTTTTTCCCTTCCCTGCTTCGTCATCGTCAGTCTCGGGATCCTTGGTACTATCAGAATCAGCATACTTCACTAAAGCGGCCATGAGAGTTCCCATGTCATTACAGAACCGCTTCATACGCCCCAACTTCTGCTTTAGAGGCTTAAACCGGCAGTTGCCCTCCAGGGTTAAGATCGCAGAGTCAGCATTGATCCTGTCAGACGAGTGCAAGACTTCAGAAACGCGGCGTACCCAATGGGTTGTTGACTCTCCGTCCTCCTGAACACAAGCCGCCAAGTCTACTATGGATTTAGGCTGCTTACATGTATCTTTGAAATTCTGGATAAACCGGGTCCGCAACTGGGCCCATGAACTGATAGAATTAGGCGGCAGGCCCTTCAACCAAGTACGGGCTGTGCCTTCAAGCATCATGGTGAAGTACTTTGCACACGCGGTCTCATCCACATCCAGCATCTCCATTGCCATCTCATAACTCTCTACCCACGCTTCTGGAGATAAATCAGGGGTGTAATTCGGCACCTTGTGCGGGCCCTTGAAGTCCTTGGGCAGGCGTACATTGCGTAAAGCGGGGACTAAACAGGGCACTCCCAAGCTAGATGCGACCCCTGGCCCGGCAGAAGTGGTAGGACGAACTGGTGTAAGCTGATCCGCCTCGTTCTGTGCTGCTAACTCGGCCTCCCTTCGTGCCCGGGCCCGGTCCACTACATCCTGAGCATCGTGAACACCACCGGCCAGGTTATTGCCACGGGCCGCTTCATGGCCCCGCGCATTGCTTGATATGGCCGGTTCATCTAGACTCCTACTATAGCTCCGGCTTGGATGAGGTGTGGAATGAATCCGATCGCGGTTGTATGAATATGCCTCCTGTTGAATCAAAGCGGTCCGGAGAAGTTCCTTAACCTGGCGCGTCTCTATTGCTTGCGGAGAGTCTCCTTCGACCGAGATAGCTTCTAATCGTGCAGCAGCTGCGACAAGATTGTCCATAGGATTAGAATAATGACCCGGAGGTGTCTGGACCGGCGGAGGAATCACAATGTTCTGCCGAGGAGGTTCCATCAGGCGGGGTTGGACCATCGCTCCTGGCCCTGGTGCCTCGACCCGGTTTACCTCTAGGTGCCCCGGCGGATTACTGGTTCCAGCTCCCGGAGTGTGAAAGAGATTTCGAGGGTCGAACCCTAACGGCAGGCGTGATCTGTGCTTCCGCTTCAAGACTTCCTGTGATGCATTCTGGTCGAGCATGAGCTTCTAGGCCTGGGCGTCCAAAGTGGCCCGCTCTGCGGCCATCCTGTCCTTCTCTGCTGCCAGGTCGGCTTTGGCTTGTGCGATCTGCTCTTTCACCTTTGCAACCTCTGCATCATGGGTCTCCTGATCCGCCGGATTGGCCTCTTCCATAAGTACAGCTAGTGCATCAAATACGTCAGACAGAACTTGAACCGGTGGGTGCACAAGGCCTCCTGCCCCTGCTGCCGCTGCCGCTGCTGATCCGGACAACATTGCTGCTGCGGTCGAGGAGTGATTCGCCGCCTGCGTACCGGCCATGAATATTCCAACCCGGTTGATCTGCTCAGGGGGGTCCGGAATACTGTCGCCATCGGAACAGCCCCTAATCTGGTCGTCTTGCAACTGGTGCAATGATTCGGTCTCTCCGATTGAGGACTCGTCGCTGGAATAGACGACGGTCTCGCTACCGTATTCTGACTCGTCCCCATGCTCTCCTCCGTGGATGACTCCCACAAAAGCACGCTTCATGGCCGGTTTAACCTGGGTAGATCTCGCATGCTGAGCCGTCTCGACGAGGTCAGTGCGGATGTCCGGCTCAGGCCCAGGCTCACCAATCTTGCTGATAAAAACGTGTATGCCACCAAAGGGGACCCGGTACCCGTACTCGATCGAGCCGGCTTCGGGACACCATCCTGCATCGTTGATGTAGAGCTTGCCGCGACGACTCTTGGTCATCTGGCCCACAACATAGCCTTCGAGTCCTTTGAGCTTGCCCTCCAAGATCATCAAACCATCGTGCGATAGCCCCACGGTGGACGCCAACTGTCGTGGATTTGTCACGGCAGATGTCCTTGTGAAAGGACTTAGTCGTGGAGCCATCGCTATGGGTTAACTTGAAGGGGTTAAAGTGGACACAAAGACACAAGGGTTTATACTAGTTCGGCCCCTTCGATGAAGGTAAAAGCCTACGTCTAGTTGTGATGGAATTGATGTGGTTTCGATGGCTAGGGAGCAAACAAGCTTCGCCTAGGCTCGAGTTGTTGTTGTCTGTCCCTGAACCGCCGCCGGGTCGTCCCCTTATATACACGGGTGACGCCCGTCGGTCCATAGAGTCCCACACCGGTTCATACTCGTATCCCGGTTGGTCTCTCTCTATTCCTAACTTACAATGCAAGTGTACATATCAAGCCGGTTTACGGCTACAGGTTCTAAACTGACTACAGGCCTTGGGCCTTCATCTGCTTCATCACCTTTAAACTACTAATGAAGCTAACCCGGCCCAGGTAGGCCGGTTCACGCCCAGTGGTAATATCCCCAACAAAAAGTGAGAACATAGTCTCACATCAACTAGGTGTATCAACGGGCTATGGAGATGCCCATCAATAGATATCAATGTGAGTGAGTAGGGATTGCCATGCAACGGATGCACTAGAGCTATAAATATATGAAAGCTCAACAAAAGAAACTAAGTGGGTGTGCATCCAACTTGCTTGCTCATGAATACCTAGGGCATTTTGAGGAAGCCCATCATTAGAATATACAAGCCAAGTTCTATAATGAAAAATTCCCACTAGTATATGAAAGTGAAAGCATAGGAGACTCTCTCTATGAAGAACATGGTGCTACTCTGAAGCACAAGTGTGGCAAAAGTATAGTAACATTGCCCCTTCTCTCTTTTTCTCTCTTTTTTTATTTTTATTTTCTTTATTTTTTTTTTCTTTTTTTGGTGGGCTTCTTTGGCCTCTTTTTTTATTTGGGCTTCTTTGGCCTCTTTTATTTTTCATAAAGTCTGGAGTCTCATCCCGACTTGTGGGGGAATCATAGTCTCCATCATCCTTTCCTCACTGGGGCAATGCTCTAATAATGATGATCATCACACTTTTATTTACTTACAACTCAATACTACAACAAAGATATGACTATATGAATTCCTCCGGCGGTGTACCGGGATGTTGAATGATCTAGCATAGCAATGACATAAAAAAACAGACAAGCCATGAAAACATCATGCTAGCTATCTTACGATCATGCAAAGCAATATGACAATGATGGAACATGTCATAATAACAGAATGGTGGAAAGTTGCATGGCAATATATCTCGGAATGGCTATGGAAATGCCATAATAGATAGGTATGGTGGCTATTTTGAGGAAGGTAAATAATGGGTTCATGATACCGGCGAAAGTTGCGCGGCACAATAGAGGCTAGCAAAGTGGAATGGTGAAAGTGTGTATAATCCATGGACTCACATTAGTCATAAAGAACTCATATACTTATTGCAAAAGTCTACTTAGCCCTCGAAGCAAAGTACTACTACGCATGCCCCTAGAGGGATAGATTGGTAGGAAAAGACCATCGCTCGTCCCCGACTGCCACTCATAAGGAAGACAAGCAAAAAACACCTCATGCTCCAACTTCGTTACATAACGGTTCACCATACGTGCATGCTACGGGACTTGCAAACCTAAACACAAGTATTTCTCAATTTCACAATTACTCAATTAGCACGACTCTAATATCACCACCTTTATATCGCAAAACTATTGCAAGGAATCAAACATATCATATTCAGTGATCTACAAGTTTCATGTAGGATTTTATGACTAACCATGTGAATGACCAATTCCTGTCATCTCTATAAATAGATATAAGTGAAGCACGAGAGTTTAATTATTTCTACAAAAGATATGCCCACGCTCTAACAAATATAAATGAAGCAAAAGAGCATTCTACAAATGGCGGTTTTCTATGTGAAGAGAAACAGGCAATCCAAACTTCAAACGATATACATGAAGCACATGAAGCATTCTACAAAGCCATACTCAAAAGATTTAAGTGAAGTGCAATGAGCATTCTATAAATAAACCAAGGACTATCTCATACCAGCATGGTGCATAAAAGAAAAGTGAAAACTAAATGCAAAAGACGCTCCAAAACTTGCACATATCGCATGAACGAAACGAATCCGAAAACATACTGATACTTGTTGAAGAAAGAGGGGATGCCTTCCGGGGCATCCCCAAGCTTAGATGCTTGAGTCTCCTTGAATATTTACTTGGGGTGCCTTGGGCATCCCCAAGCTTGAGCTCTTGCCTCTCTTCCTTTTCCTCATATCGAAACTTCCTCAATTAGACACTTCATCCACACAAAACTTCAACAGAAAACTCGGTAAGATCCATTAGTATAATAAAGCAAATTATTACTCGAAGTACTGTAGCAAACCAATTCATATTTTGTTTTTGAATTGTGTCTACTGTAATATAACTTTTTCATGGCTTAATCCACTGATATAAATTGATAGATTCATCAAAACGAGCAAACTATGCATCAAAAATAGAATCTGTCAAAAACAGAACAGTCTGTAGAAATCTGAACATTCACCATACTTATGGTACCCCAACAATTCTACAAAACTTAGGAAAAATAAAAAAGTTGTACAGAAATACAGTGCAAAAGGAATCAGAACCAATTGACGTTCCAGTTAAAAATGTAAAATCTAGCACTATAGCCAAAGTTTCTGTCCTGCACCGTACAAACCAACAAGCATTGTAAACATCTTAAAGGCAAACCTTGGCACATTATTTTTATAATACAATGGAATTGTACAAGGGGATAATTGTTTTTTATGGAAAGTTTCTGTAATCAAGATTCACAAAGTTTCCGTGAGCATGAACAAAGTTCAAGGAGCTCTCCCACTTCAACAATGCTCGTCTTTCTCACTTCCGCTTTCCTTTTAAAAAAGTTTTTAGGTTCCCCTCTTTATTTTTATTTTTGTTTTTAGACTATATAAAAGCACTCAACAGAAATAAATTACTCTCTAAAACTTCTGGGTTGTCTCCCTGGCAGCGCTTTCTTTAAAGCCATTAAGCTAGGCATATAGTGCTCAAGTAATGAATCCACCCGGATCCCAAGGTATATCAAAGCCAATTTTAATTAACAATGATTTGTAATTTAGTAGTGCGCACAAAGTAATATATATCAAGCAATAAAAAGGTCTAACTCTCTTCCTATGCATCAGCATGTCATAAAAGAACAATTCATGCACACATAGTAAAGGCCAATGCATAGTATAAGCAGATTCTTGAAATTCTATCGTGTTGGAAACATAAAGAGGCGGAGATATAGTTTCTCTCTCATAATAATTGCAAGTAGGAGCAGCAAGCACATGCATATTATATCTATCAAAATCATCATGTGTAGTGGTAAAAGGAAACCCATCAATATAATCCTTAGTAAGCACAAATTTCTCCGATATAGTGTAGTAGGGAGAATTCAAAAAGATAATAGGACTATCATGCGTGGGTGCAATAGCAAAAATTTCATGTTTAACATAAGGAACTATAGAAAGTTCATCTCCATAAGCATAATTCATATTGGCATCTTGGCCACAAGCATAGCAAGCATCATCAAAAAGGGATATTTCAAGTGAATTAAAGGGATCATAGCAATCATCCTTCGGTAAGCACGAAGGGAAATTAAACAATGTATGAGTTGAAGAGTTACTCTCATTAGAAGGTGGGCACAGGTGATCAATCCGCTCTTCCTCCTTTTGTTCTTCCCTCTCCTCCTCATCCAATGAGCTCACAATTTCATCACTTTCTTTTTCCATAGCTTCCTGCAAAATATTAGTCTCTTCTTGGACAGCGGAGACTTTCTCAATAAATGCATTAATATAGTAATTGTATTCATAATTTTCATAGCAATATCTAGGTATAGCAAGATTTTCAGGCCTATAAACACCATCATCTAAAGCTTCATACTTTTCAAACAAAGATTCAATTTCATAAGCAGCCTTAAAGGCAACAAATTCTTCAATTTGTTCAACATCATAGTAATCATATATACCATTAGCATACGAAGCCAAGGTTTTATCATCATTAAATTTGCATGAAAAGGGAAGGTGTGGAGCCTTCATCCTAGAGCAACAAGTAATATCATATCTCAAGCATAGATCCCGAGCATACCAACGCAACATAATAAATTGATCCCATAATAGTTTCCCTTTTTGTGTCAAGTGATAATCCCTAAAGTATTCACGTTGATCCAACGTGTCTCCCATTATAAAGTTGAATGGGGTTTTCTCAGGATTATCAAAGTAGTACATAATATCTTCCACATAATGAGCATCGGGGGTTTTAGGAGTTACCCCATCTCCATGAGTAGCAAGTACACCTAATATTTTTGGTATTTTGTGTTCCATATCCATAACTAAAGATAGAGAACAACTAAGAACAGCAAATAAAAATTACTTAGTGATAAAGCAAACAAGCACACACGAAAATATTCACCCCATGCTATTGCTCACCGGCAATGGCGCCAGAAAAAGGTCTTGATGACCCGCAAGTATACGGGATAATTGTAGCCTCTTTCGATAAGTAAGAGTGTCGAACCCAACGAGGAGCTAAAGGTAGAACAAATACTCTCTATCAAGCCCTATCTGCCACTGATACGACTCTACGCACGCTTAGTGTTCGCTTTACCTAGAACAAGTATGAAACTAGAAGTACTTTGTAGGTGTGATAGGATAGGTTTGCAAGATAATAAAGAACACGTAAATATAAACTAGGGGATGTTTAGATAAAGAAGCAATAAAGTAGATATAGCGAGTGTGGAAAAGTGGTGGTAGGAGTTGTGGAATTGTCCCTAAGCAATTGACTATGTTACTAGACCGGTAATCACTATTGCAATTCTATATGAGGGAGAGGCATAAGCTAACATACTTTCTCTACTTGGATCATATGCACTTATGATTGGAACTCTAGAAAGCATCCGCAACTACTAAAGATTCATTAAGGTAAAACCCAACCATAGCATTAAAGTATCAAGTCCCCTTTATCCCATACGCAAACAACCTACTTCCTCGGGTTTGTGCTTCTGTCACTCACGCCACCCACCATAAGCAAATCATAAACATATTGCAAACCCTACAGTGGGAATCCCTCACGCTTGCGTGACACGGAGGGCACAATAGGACAACACCAATAATAAATCATGCAACTCAAACCAATCATAGCAATTCATCAATCATCAATAGGACAACGAAAATCTACTCAGACATCATAGGATGGCAACACATCATTGGATAATAATATGAAGCATAAAGCACCATGTTCAAGTAGAGGGTACAGCGGGTTGTGGGAGAGTGGGCCGCTGAATATAGAAGGGGGAAGGTGATGGAGATGTTGGTGAAGATGGAGGAGGTGTTGGTGAAGATCGCGGTGATGATGATGGCCCCCGGCAGCGCTCCGGCGCCACCGGAAGCAAGGGGGAGAGAGGCCCCCTTCTTCTTCTACTTCCTTGACCTCCTCCCTAGATGGGAGAAGGGTTTCCCCTCTGGTCCTTGGATCCCATGGCGTGGGAGGGGCGAGAGCCCCTCCGAGGTTGGATCTATCTCCCTGTTTCTCTCTGTTTCTGCGTTCTCAGATTCTACCCCTTCACCGTTTCTTTAATATCCGGAGATCCGTAACTCCGATTGGGGTGAATCTTTCGCCCAGATTTTTCTCATAAAATTAGCTTTCTTGCGGCAAAAGAAGGGAATCAACCGCCTTACGGGTGGCCCACGAGAGTGCTAGGCGCGCCCAGTGGGTGTGGGCACGCCCCCCTGTCTCGTGGCCACCTCGGACACCGTTTCGCGTTGATTCTTCCTCCGGAAAATCCCAAATATTCCAAAATAATTCTCCGTCCGTTTTTATCCCGTTTGGACTCCATTTTATATTGGTTTTCTGCGAAACATAAAACATGCAACAAATAGGAACTGGCACTGGGCGCTGGATCAATATGTTAGTCCCAAAAATAGTATAAAAAGTTGCCAAAAGTATATAAAAGTTGAAGAATATTGGCATGGAACAATCAAAAATTATAGATACGACTGAGACGTATCAGTACGTCGTTGGGTCCTACCGTTCGAGAATACGAAAGGAACCTTTTAAATTGCCGAACAAATCTATGTGTATTACAATGCCCATATTTTCCTTGCAAATACTAATCTCAACGTGGTAATTGATTTATGACGAGTTGTTGAATTAGAGTGAGTTTGTGATATAGTGATCTCAACGTGGATTTCACATTTCATGGTATCCCTAGTAAGTTTTTCCATGCAAATTCAAATTTAAAAGATGAACAATATAGAGGTGAGAAAACTTTGTATGTATCAAGCATATGACCACACACACACACATAGAGACACACACGCACGAACACAACAACAATCCAATAATTATAGTGCATCTATTTTTCCAAACCATGCATGTATGGCACGAATTCAAAATACTCCTTCTATTCCTAAATATTAGCATTTTAGAGATTTCAACAAGTGACTACATACGGAGCAAAATGAGTGAATCTACACTCTAAAATATGTCTATATACATCTGTATGTGCCAGTCCATTTGCAATCTCTAAAAAGACTAATATTTAGGAACGAAGGGAGTAAAATGTAAGACATGCATGGTCCTCAGTTCAATATTTAAAATGAACATGAAACTAAAACATGAATATTAAGTCTAGTACTATAGTACATGCAAATGTTGTGTTTAGGCGGAGCTATGATTGTCGGGGGTCAACCCCTCGACCTTAGATAAAATTGTGAAGCTCTGTTTAGAGTTGTTTAGATTATATTTGTCCCCACCCTCCCAACCACCGATTGGTTGTGCACCCCCACCCCTCCTCACCTGGAGAATATCATGTGCCTCCATACCTTCGATGCTATATGCCGATACGAGTTGCTTGGAGCTTGTAGATCTGAGGTATGGCAGCTCACATGATGTCTTAATATTTTTACAGGAAACCTTGATGAGTTTGAGAATTGCACACAATTTGTACAAAAACTACTCAGCCT
Source organism: Triticum aestivum (assembly GCF_018294505.1). Classification (NCBI taxonomy): domain Eukaryota; kingdom Viridiplantae; phylum Streptophyta; class Magnoliopsida; order Poales; family Poaceae; genus Triticum; species Triticum aestivum. Next base: position 373,492,929 of record NC_057798.1, on the reverse strand, counting down.
TAAATCTCATATCCAACGACCTCGAAGCTCGTATCACCATAGCATCTAAGATGAAGGAGGACATCATATTCTCTTGTATGGAAGAATATCATGTGCTACCACACCTTAGATGCTTTGGTGATACAAGCTCTTCGAAGCCGCTGGATTTGTGACCCAACACCTCCTCGGTGGTTCGAATGGTTTTTTGCAAAAAAGCCCCCAAAGAGTTTGGCCACTGCTTACAAGATGCCATTGGATCTCAGATCAAACAACCTCGAAGCTCGTATCACCGTAGCATCCAAGCTGCGATAGCACCTTATGTTTTCTCGCATGGGAGAATATGAGGTGCTCCCGCACTGTAGATTCTATGGTGATACGAGTTCACGGAGATGTAACAGCCCACGGTAGGAGGTTTGAATGTTTTCGCAATATACGGCTGAGAGAGTTTGGGAAATGCGCAGAAAGTACAAGTACTGCACATGTGCCATCTGATCAGGGATCATACGACCTAGATGCTCATATCACCGTAGCGGGTAATTAAGCTACAGGGAGCACCTAATATGAGCAACGGGGAGCCGTTGGATCCAAGATGCAGCGGCACACACGAGGCCTGAATGTTTTATTTGCAAAAAAACCTTTGAGAGTTTGGAAATTGCGCATAATTACAAACACTACTCCCAAGCCATTGGATCTCACTTCCAACGGTTTAAAAACTCATATCACCATAGCATCTAAGCTGCGGGGTGGATGTGATATTCTATGCCGCTGTCATTTTTGTTCATAAACTTGCAAAATACGTGTAACTCGTGCCGTTACTTGTCTAACCGCGCAAAGTGTTTGCTCAAAAAAACCATCCTACACTGAAATATCGGAACAACACACGGGGGTCCCACTTGTCATTAATCAAATTTGGACCTAAAACTAACAAATCTGAAAGACGAGATTCAAACTGGCAATCTGGACTACAAAGCGTAAGTCGATAGCCTGAAACAACAAATGTTGTTGGCTTTGTCCCATAACTTGATTTTATACAGTATTCCGTTGAGTAGAGTAGAGGGAGTGCCTCGTCAACACGTGCATGACCGTTGACTCACTTACTAGTGGGTCCCAGGTCTGCGATCTCTCTCTTCTCTCCATCGTCTAACCTTTGCACGGGCACACACGAAGAGCGACGCTAGCTTGCCGTCGTGTTATTACAACTAAAAAAGCTTGGAAAATAGAAGAATCGCCTAGAACAAGAGACGTTGTGGCTGGTCGAGATGAAGCTAACCACATCTATCCTCCGTGCCACATTAGCATGATGAAGCTGTGTGGCTAGTGGGGTGTTTTTGACCGACTGGCTAGGTCCCTAGGTCGAACCATAGGTATATTTTTACATGCACATTTTTCCTCTGTGCCGAGACGTGGCACACCCTACCGCGCAGTTTTGGGGTCCTCCCGGGTGGTGCACGCATATATTCTTCCTGACGTGGGACGCCCTACCACGTGTTTTCTAGGTCCTCCTCGGTCGTAGCGCCGAAGCAAGTAAATGAGTCGTCAAATCACGAAAGACCACCTTTCCCGCCAAGTATAGCAGTGAAGCATGGTGGCTAGCTAGTTGGGCTAGTTCGCCCGATTAGCTAGGCCGCCACCACATTTGTTTTTTGCCCCTTTTTTTATCTACTTGCCTGCAGGTAAATTTAAATATCCACCGCGGCAGGATTTTTAATTTTTGGGTGTGGCAGGATTTTTAATTTTTTGATTGACGGGAGCAGGCGCGGCAGGATTTTTAATTTTTTGATTGACGGGAGCAGGCGCGGCAGCAATTAGTCACGATGACTCCGCCTGTAAAACCCACTGTTCCCTGATGTGAGAAGTCGTCGACCGGTGTTTTACCATGGTGAAAACCAAAAGATTTTCCCGCTCCTCGGCTGGCTCCCTCCGCCTTCCCGTAGATTGCATTGCCTTTCAGTCGTTTTGCCCCCTTCGCTTCCTCTCCCCATTGCTTCTACCTGGTGCCATGGCGGCGCAGCAGATCACGGAGTCCGAGGTGAGGCGCCTGACATAGGAGCTCCAGGCCAAGGATGCGGAGCTCAGGGCCAAGAACGTGGAGCTCCGCGAGCTCAAGGTGGAGAGGAGTGCCATGCTCCTCCGTTGTGTGCGGGAGTTCACAGAGCTTCAAAAGCGACAGGTGTCCACCACAAAGATGCTCAAGGCGTCCGCGGCATTGCTGCAGAAAGCGGGAGATATGATAGGTCGTCAGGGGAGCCGGCTGGAGCACGAGCGGGCTGATCGTGACGAGGTCCAGGATCGCCTCAGCCACTTGGTGAACCAAGTTGCCACGCACGTGTTGCGGCTGCGTGATGCCTACCATCGTGCCAGCTCGATCATGTTGGCCGTCGGGCTAAACCCGTTCGACCACCCCGGTCAACTTCAACGAGCTGCGGCTTCCTGACCTAGTCTCCTTCTTCACCTATATCTCTGAGGAGCTGAGCTGTCTATGGGCGATGGTGGGGGCGGAGCTGGACAAGGAGGGGTTGTGGGCTGTCATCGCCGTTGTCGGGCGAATCCTTTTAGAGCTCCGTCACCGGAATCCATTCGTGCCATTGGACACCGTCTTTGACGAGCTGGCTCCTATCAATCGGGAGCGGGCTCTGCGGGTGGTTGCACCCTGCATCACCAACGTCATGCGCCTCAAGAAGCAGAGGGACTTCGGTGGTGTTTAGGCGCCCTCTGCATGGGCATGTCCATGTCTCGGCGCAACATGACCATTGGATCAAACTCAGACGATGCAGATCAGTCACTGTAGCACAAAGCGTGTGGGTGTGTTTGGTTGCATTCTCATCTCAATATAGTTGTTTCCTCTTCGTGTATTTGTGTTAACCTATTAGTGTGGACTCATGCACCCTTCATGCACTCTGCCAAACACCCAAAAGTGGGTCGAGAAGGGAACTTTTGCTCCCATCCCGTGCACCCTTCATACACCATGCCTAACATTATTTTTGTGCTTCATATGGTTCATGTTTCGTGGAGTACTGTAGCACCGTACTCTCCGTGCGCAGTAGACCTAGTTCTGTTAACATTGATCTCACCGTTCATTCTTGACTGGTCAGTCGAAAAAGCGGTACTATGTTACTACATTACTGTTCATATAGTTGACATGCACACAACATCATTTGTTATCATCATATCTTACTACACTAGCAACAATATTATGTAGTGCTGACGTATGAACCACTGCACATCCCTAGTAGTAGAAGCGTTGTGTATGTTCAAGTGGCTGCCGTGTTTCGCACTCCTCCGTCGTAAGAGTGGAAACGCTTGTTGTAATCATTTTTTTCTTCAGAAAAACAGTGGACATGCTCTACCGTGCGGATCCTCCTCCAGCCATGCCCTAAATTACTCACCGGCATGTGGGACAGCCAGCATCTGGGTCCACCAGCCATGCAATAAATTACTCTGTAGTAGAGTGACGGTAAACTACCCCGATCAAAGCGCCGCAGTAATGCCCAATGAGCCGTCAAATCACAAAACCCCCTCCTTTCCAGCAGTAAGTTGGACGGATGAAGCAACCATCATTTCACTCTTCTCTCTCAGCTTCCTCTCTTGAAGAAAACCCCCACCCGCTTCGCTTCTACCTCATCTCGTTCCTCATTTCACTATTCTCTCTTAGCTTCCTCTCTTGGATGGACGCTGGAGCACCGGCCGACATGATTTCTATGGCTCTAGCCAAACCCCTCGAGGCTCATGGTACGAAGAAGCGCAAGCACCCCGCCGAGACTACAGCAGACAAGCTCAAAGCCACCACCCTGTCCAAGCCCCCCTCTCCAGAATCCCTCATTAAGCAAGTCTAGGTAATATCTCTTCTTGATGATCTTTTTCTCGATCTTGATCGTGTTTTTTCATCTAACACGTAGTACTGGTACTAGTAGTACAACTTTCTGGGTGATCTTGCATGTGGTTTTTGTGTGCCAAATGACGGTTCTAAATTCCTCTTTTGACCAAAATATGCGAGAGGTTGACACTAATTTCTTATAGATTACTTTCAACTACTCCCTCTATCCCAAATTTCTTGTCTTAGATTTGTCTAGATACGGATGTATTTGTGACTTGATACATCCGTATCTAGACAAATCTAAGAAAAGAATTTTGGGACGGAGGGAGTACTTTAGGAACATCAATGCTACCTATGAAGAGGGTATATTTGCCTCAGTAACTTGTGTTATGGATATTGCAAGTAATCCCTCTGCTCTCATGCCTTTGAAGACATGTTCTAGTGTCGTTGTTCACTTATTTATGTGCGTATATGTAGTCATATATGGAGTATAATATCGAAAATCATCTTATCTTTCTAAACGGAGGTAGTAATAAAATATGGTTTATGTTTGAATTAGAACTAGGTCCGCGGTGGAGATGATGTTCTCAAAGTCATGCCGTGTGAACTCGAAGACCTGAGGATGAGTTCTATTGCTAAACTATCCAGATGTTGTATCCTTGTCGCCACATGTCCTGAACTAGTGTTTTCCTGTAGCATTGTTGTCAGGCGTGTTCTCGAGGCTGTACTTGACCACAACAATTTCCTGGATGTGCCTTCGATTATGAAGGGTGTGGTTCTTGTAAAGCTTCCCAACAAATCTGATGTGGCCTGTCTTCATCATCATGTTTATGAGTGGAAAGACCACTCTGTTAGGTTCTCCAAGGTTGACGAGATGGTGATGGTGCATGTAGACATCTCTCACGAAGTCCATGGCCTAGTCAGTTATGCGGGGTTCAAACCGTAGGTCGGTGGCAAGAAATAGTCTGCAGAGTTTAATTAGTGCAACTTTGCTTGTCTGTAGTAAGTACTATTGTTCAGTACTTGATTTGTGTTTGTGAACCCTATATTGTTTATTAGTACTGCCGCTTTTGGTGTGTGGTCAGTCCTGAGAACGATCTATGTTAATGTCTGTCCACTCAATTCAGTCTGTATATTTTGAAGTATCCAGATCATCTTTTTTGTGAGGATGGTTTATCAATTATGGTTACACTCCAATATCTGTATGCATTGCAGGGTTTATCGCACCCACCAGGATTTCCAGTCCCATGGATGTTCGGTCCATACGATTTGTCACGACCTTTGGACTGTCCTGCTTGTGGGAGTAGGCGGGCCCCTGCATGCCACCCGTAGTTGGACGATCAATCTTCTGTTTAGTACTTCAACATAGTGATTTCCTGGTAAGGATTCACTCGTGTCACATCAAGTAAATCTTATTGATTTACTATCTAAATCTTATTGATTTAATGTCATGTTTTCTTTCTTTTCCTGCAATTGTACGATGCAGGTTTTTCCATGTGACATTCATCACAGAATAAACCGTTTGGTTTGCTCTACGATGGCTATTTTTGCAGGTTTCACTTCTTATCTCGTGTCAGTAACGAAGGCACTATCCATCACTTATATTACTGGAAAAAATTGGATCAGTCTGTTGTCTAAGTACAAGCTAAATCCCTATGATGAACTGCAGTTTGGTTTAACAAAAACGCCACAATTAGTCCATCTCGCGTTTAAAAGAAATGAAGAAAAAAACTGGACCACGGTCACGGATCCTACTCAAGTTAGAAAGCTGATCATAGCAGACCACACACGATCGTCGTTGTCTCGCACATCGGTACCACCTTCAGCAACGGATCGAGCACCGGTAGTTGCTCTAGCACTGACAGCGGCAGCAGCTCAGTCTGATCCAGCAGAGGTTTGGGCACCGACCGCGTCAGCGGATCAGGCTGATCTACCGGAGGATCGGGCATCGACACCGGCACCTGCTCCGACACCGGTGAGGGAGTCCTGGATAAGGGGGTATCTGGACAACCGGACTATATACTTTGGCCGGACTGTTGGACTATGAAGATACAAGATTGAAGACTCTATCCCATGTCCGGATGGGACTCTCCTTGGCGTGGAAGGCAAGCTTGGCGATCCGGATTATAGATCTCCTTCTCTATAACCGACTCTGTGTAACCCTAGCACCCTCCGGTGTCTATATAAATCGGAGGGTTTAGTCCATAGGACAACACAATCATAATCATAGGCTAGCTCCTAGGGTTTAGCCTCTACGATCTCATGGTAGATTAACTCTTGTAATACTCATATCATCAAGATCAATCAAGCAGGAAGTTGGGTATTACCTCCATCGAGAGGGCCCGAACCTGGGTAAACATCGTGTCCCCAGTTTCCTGTTACCACTAGCCTTAGACGCACAGTTCGGGACCCCCTACCCGAGATCCGCCGGTTTTGACACCGACATTGGTGCTTTCATTGAGAGTTCCTCTGTGTCGTCGCTGTAAGGCTCGATGGCTCCCCCAACCTTCAACAACACCGTCCTGGGTGAGACTTTTCTCCCCGGACAGATCTTCATGTTCGGTGGCTTCACACTGCGGGCCAACTCGCTTGGCCGTCTGGAGCAGATCGATAGCTACGCCCCTGGCCATCAGGTCGGGTTTGGAAATCTAAACTACACCGCCGACATCCGTGGAGACTTGATCTTCGACGGATTCGGGCCCATGTCAGGAGCTCCAAACGATCATGACGTGCATGACTTAGATCTGTCGTCGGACAGTATTCGGAATATGGCGCCTGCTACGGCTCCGGACTTCGGTCCGGAGCAGATCGTGCCTTCCGAGAACGGGTGGATGGAGCCCGCCCCGGAGGCCGCACACTCATCGGTGTTGGAGCCGAACACAGACTCCTCTCCTAAGGAAATCTGTACCTCCGGACCTAGGACCTATGTCCGGGCGTGGGCTCCGAACCGCACGCATCTGGACCCATTGAGTCCAATTGGAATCCAATAATGGAGTTCACCGCCGCGGATATCTTTCAGCACTCCCCCTTCGGCGATGTGCTAAATTCGCTAAAGTCTCTCTCTTTATCAGGAGACTCTTGGCCGAACTATACCCGGCCCGTGTGGGACATGGATGACGAAGAAAATCGCAACCCACCCACCACCCACTTTATAGCCACTGTCGATGACCTAACAGACATGCTTGACTTCGACTCCGACAAAATCGATGGTATAGACGTTGATGCAGAGGACGATCTGGAACCACCGCCCACGGGGCACTGGACTGCCACTTCATCATATGACGTCTGCATGGTGGATACGCTAAAGAAGACAATGGTGACAAAATGGACACAATGGAGGACAAACCCCCCAGACAAAAGCCAAAACAACGATGCAGGCGCCGCTCTAAGTCCAGCCACAGTAAAAATAGCGATAACAACGCAAAAAAGGATGACACTCTGGTTGACTCCAAAGGCAACAACGACCATAGGGACCCAGCGATGGAGTAGGATAAGCCAGGTCACGCCGAACACAGCCCGGAGCAGACGCCCGACCACAGCGATCCCGAGGACCGAACTCATCAAACCACCCCCAGAGAGGATGAGAGTCCGGTAGACAATGCATTCATCATCCCGAAAAAACGTTTGGGAAAAGATAACCTCCGCAGAAGGCTTATTGCCATGGTGAGGAGCTTAAAGAAGCAGAAGCAAAGGCTTAACACCGCGCAGGACACGCTCAAATGAAGATGGAAGAAAGTGCTAGACACTAAAGAAAAATACGGCGACGATCGCCACGCAAAGAGCTACCCAAAGCGCAAGCTACTGCCCGAATTCGACAATGAAGCCTTAGAGCCTGTTCCGCCAAAGAATACTGCGGCCGATCAACCGGACCAACCACCTCATGGCAGCGATACAGCAGCCACCGGTGCCGCACACAAGCCAGCCCACAATCTACGTGAGCTCTTGGACAAAAAGGCTGGTGCGAACTGGTCCATTTATGGATCTAGAGGACGAGTTTCGGCACAAGATTATGGTCACCAAAATCATAATGATCAAATACCAGTTTGGAATCAAACCCGGACACAACAACCATCGATAGGATGCCACAACATGTCCAAGTACAGAGGGGCTACGCACCCCCTGTGTTTCACCGACGAGGTGCTGGATCACAAATTCCCACAGGGATTCAAACCCGTGATCATAGAGGCATATGACGGAACGACACACCCTGGGGTCCGGATTGAAGATTTTATCCTTCACATACACATGGCTTGTGGGGACGGCCTCCACGCCATCAAATACCTTCCCCTCAAGTTGAAAGGACCAGCTCGGCATTGGTTGAAAAGCCTCCCCGAAAATTCAATTGGAAGTTGGGAGGAACTTGAGGACGCTTTCCGGGAAAATTTCCAAGGGACCTATGTCCGACCCACGGATGTAGACAATTTAAGTCATATAATACAACAGCCCGGAGAGTCAGCCCGTAAGCTTTGGAACAGATTTCTCACTAAGAAGAATCAAATTGTTGATTGTCCGGATGCCGAAGCCTTAGCGGCCTTCAAGCATAGTATCCGGGATGAGTGGCTTGCCAGACACCTCGGCCAAGAAAATCCAAGGACGATGACGGCCCTAACAAGCCTTATGACCCGCTTTTGTGCAGGCAAAAACAGCTGGTTAGCACGTAGAGGCACCAACGACCCAGGCACATCTGAAATTTGAGATGGCAACGGGAAACCACGACGTAATAAACACAAGCGTCAAAACAATGAAGAAAGTACGGACAACATGGTGGTCGACGCCGGATTCAGGGGCCCTCGACCCAGTGAAAGAAAGAAGCAATTTAAGGGCAGCAATGAGGAACCGTCGGGCCTGAACAAAGTCCTGGACAGATTGTGCCAAATCCATGGCACCCCCGAAAAACCTGCAAATCATACTCATAGAGAATGTTGGGTCTTCAAGCAGGCCAGCAAGTTAAAAACCGAACACAAAGGAAGGGAAACGCCAAGTGAAAACGAGGACGAGCCCCGACAGCCGAACACTGGGGGACAGGAAAAATTCCCACCAGAAGTCAAAACAGTAAACATGGTCCAGGCAACTCACATAGAGTTTGTTGCCCCCAAGTCCAACCCCTGGGAGGCCTGCTCGATCACCTTTGATCACATGGACCACCCGACCAGTATCCGGCACGGAGAATCGGCTGCCTTGGTGCTCGACCCAATAATTGATGGATACAATCTCACTCGAGTCCTAATGGACGGCGGCAGTAGTATTAATCTGATATATCAGAACATTGTCCGCAAGATGGGGATAGATCCATCCAGAATAAGCTAGAGTAACACCACCTTTAATGGAGTGATACCAGGCGTGGAGGCCCGCTGCCGGGGCTCCCTCATATTAGAAGTGACATTCGGTTCTCCCGACAACTTCAAAAGCGAGGAATTACTCTTTGATATTGCTCCCTTCAGCAATGGTTATCATCCATTACTCAGAAGAACGGCCTTCGCTTGCTTTAATGCAATACCGAACTACGCCTGCCTTACACTTAGGATGCCCGGTCCACGTGGCATCATAAAGGTTAGTGGAAACACAGAGCAGTATGCGACAGCTCCTGTAGCCAGACACTAAGCGGCCTCTCCCACCAGAACACATGATTGGTCGTTAAGACCACGGACACGGCTAGACAAGTCTGGTGCACCACCATCAGCAACAGCCCGGATAAACCGTGGCTGGGTGCTATACATATATCCCCATAAATGGTACTAGGGGATGTCAACACATAATAAAGCCCACAATTCGGCTTACCTTATCAATAGGTCAATATCTCATATTTCTAATATCCATTGAGAATAACCAACTTCCCGCATGCTTACTCCTCTATATGAGTTTTTGTTTTTACAGACACTACTCGTGCGACACCCTTCCAGGATACGGCACAACGAAGACAAAGGCGCAGACGTGCAGCACAGCCCCGCTCAAAGGTTTCTCTTTAGATTAAGCCCCTATGTAAACCTTCCTTGCTGTCTTTTGTTGCTTGACATCCCATGGGTATTCCATACACCCACAAGGGACACTGCTGTTGTAGACTTTTCGCCACGATAGATCAATGCACGTACCTGGAAATACAGGGTCAAGGGCATTACTCAGCCCATTATATGTTATAAAGTCTGAATACCTTCGAGAGTGTTCGGCGTCACGAGTTTGGCCTTATATGCATCAGCTCCGAATCATGTCTTTGGTCAAATGTTGGGTTAGCCCGGCTCCTGGGTTTGCTGCCTTACGTTCCGTTCTATCGGCTAAGGCGGCCAAAGGAGAACTACTGCGATTGTCCCTTGGTTATTCCAGATGAGCACCTCAGTAGAGAAGCCAAAAACTGACTGTCATGATATAGCGAGAGACTGGTCAACCACTCGATGACTCATCAGAATCTATAGGATTCCTCCGCATCAGCGAAGGACCAGTTTCCTGGTCAAGTACGTACGCACGCCGTATCCGGATGCACGCGGAAGTACCAGGGGCTACATAGTAGCCCCACCTTTCAACTCCTATGGCTAAATGAAAGTGTTACAGCTATATAGTCCGGTTGCCTGGTTCGACGTGCGATCACCTCCTTAAGGGACCAAGACGTTGGATAAAGTGTGTTTACACATATCTTTTGAAACACCCCCGCATTATATGTGTGGGGGCTAAAGCCAACGACTGCTGACTTTCATGTTATATGCATACATAAAACGGCCACACGGGAGACATTATAATACTTTCAGGCAAAAGTAGAAAAACAGCCTCTATAATTAACACATAATTGTTTGCAATCAATAGAATTGTCACTCGAACATGACATTCTTCGAGCACTGAGCCTCTATTCTACGGGCACCTTCTATGACCTGCTCAAAATAGTGCTCGGTTGGGTCTTGGTTTCCTGCCGGACCCTGGGTTGCAATGATGGTGGCCTCCATATCCGCCCAACATGTCTTAACACGGGCAAGAGCCATCCACGCACACCGACCTCTTCACGGCATCGATTCACGATCTGGCGCCAAATAGTTGCTGCACTAAACCAAAGTAACTGTCCGGCCTCGGTCCTTTCGGCCATAGATGGCCTATTACAGACCTCATTGCAAGACCGGAAAACCTATGGAGCTCGGCTATAGCGGCCATCTTCTCATTTAATGGCAATGAGCGTGTTGGAGTGCTAAATTGCGACCAGAATAGCCTTTCTATTTCATTATCTTTATGATCCTTGAATAACTTGGTCACATCAGCCGCACTCTTCGCCAAATCCGCATACTCATCTGCAGCGCTCCAAAGTTGATCCAAAGGAGCATACTTTGGATCTAGGAACTTCATCCGCAACAAGTAGGGGTTTCCAACCGCAATTTCTCCGGCTTGTCGAAGTTCCTCCCGCGTGTCTCTAATGTCAGAGCGCATCTCCTTAGCCGAATCTAGCGCCTTCTTCAGGTCAGCCGCCTTTGCCTGATTCTACTTATCGAGAAGCTCATACCGGCCGGCGGCGTCCCTCAGCTCCATAGCCATCTCGGCTATCTTCTCTTCGCTTCGAAGATAAGCAGCCTATTTGACTCTCAAATATTCGGCTGCCTTTAGGGCAACCGCATTGCTAACCCAGGCTTGTTCCTTGGCTAGGGCAAGTTCCACCCTCAGGGCCTTAATGGCAGCAGCTCCACCTGCAGCCACATCACATCATATTAATATTACAACCTTCTTACCATTTCCTAAACAAATAAGGAAATACGAGCGCATACTCTGCGACTCGTCGAATCGCTTGTTCACAAGCGTAATGTCGGCATCCACCATGTCAATCTATCGCCTCAATTTGGCGAATTCAGCGGTCTGGTCTACCGCTGGACCCTTAGCAACCTGCACACCAATACAAGTGTGATTATTACCTGGGAGTGTGATCCTTCGTTTGCCGCCATGGGCTGGCAACCACAGTCTCAGGGGCTACTATCTATACAGAGCACGTCTATCGCGTGCGGTGCAAGTAAAAATTACGTATTTCGTTGCTTACCTCAAAGCCTTTGAGCAACCTTCTAAAAGCTTCATTTAACCCGCTTGTGGCAGAGGAAATTTTCTCCAACACCGTACCCATTAGTGTACGGTGATCCTCCGAGAGAGTAGCTTGCTCCGGGAGGCCCGTCGGTATGTTCGGCCGGGCACCGGACTCTCCCGGACTCTTCTCATTGTCCTTCACAAGAGCAGAATGCGCTGGGCTCGGGACGGCCGAAGTGTTAGCTTCTGGCCTCAGTGGATCTGGACTCCTCCGTGACGACACCTCAGGGTTGGCTGCCCCATGGGGCGGAGAGGCAAGTGGGGTTTCACTCTCCATCATCTTTGGAAGAAGATCCCCCGAGGACGAACCCTGTTGAGACGAACTGCTAGTCGGACTGCAAAAAAATAGGTCCTGGTTATTAGTCTCAGAGGAAAAAGCAATAAGCTTCTTGTTTATTAACTTACAGCTTGGTGGAGGGCTGGCCCGTTAGCGGTCACTGTGTGGTAAGAACACCCTTCGGGGCAGGGCCCTTTGGTGAACTTTTCTTCCCTTGTTTAGGCGCCTCCATTTCCAAGTCTTCGGAGGCGCCCTCTTCTTCCTGCGGGGGGAGGAAACCTTAGATTCACCTCCTCGATTATCCTCCTCCGTGTAGACATTAATTCCCCCGGTTCGGATGCACAATGTGTGAAGCTCACTCTTGGCTTCTCCACTCTTCCCTCCATCTTTCTCCGATGGCACTTGACTTAGCGCCCGTTTAAGCATCCTGGCTATTGCCGGACCAGGCGAGCCTTCGAGAAGCGGGGCCGGACACCTGATTCTCTCCGCCTTGCTGAGCCAATCCTGGTCGCGGATAGTTTTTCAGAACAATGTTATGACAAATATAAACGAAGTGTTCGGTCACAGGGTTACTTACTTGGGTATCTAGGCGGTTGCAGCTCAGGCCCGCATCCTCGGTGGTGTCCGGACACTTTATTCATGGTCCGAAGAACAACTTATACATTCCTTCAGGCATCACGTCGAAGAAGTGCTGAATGGTTCGTGGACCTTCTGGATTGAACTCCCACATCCGGAGAGGTCGACGTTTACACAGCAGGGCCCGCCGAACTAGCATTACCTGGATTATTTTGACAAGACTAATATCCCTCTCGAGAAGCTCCCGAATGTGGCTCTACAACATCGGTACATCGTTTGCAGGCCCCTAGTCTAGTCCCACGTTGGCCCACGACGCCAGTTGAGGCGGAGGGCCCGAGCGGAAGGCAGGGGCGGCCGCCCACTTTCAGCCTCGGGGAGCTGTGACATAGAACCACCTCCGTTGCCATAGATCGGACACCTCCAGGAAGGAACCTTCAGGCCACGGGGCATCAGCGTTTCTGCTTATTGCGGCGCCTCCGCACTCTGTGTATCGCCCCTCGATCACCCTCCGCACTCTGTTTTTTATAATTATATATGTTATATATATTCCCCTTGATTTTTCTTATGTATAAAGTTGTGATACAAAAGATTTGTATATTTCTTTACAGAGGGAGTATCTCTCTGTCAAAAATATATTTATGTGTAACTAGTTACTCCTGTCTTTCTACTTCCTTTCGCTGATATGTGGGGCATCCAGCAACGGGGTCCACGTGCCATATGCACAAATTAGAGTGCACAACTGCACGGTAGACACACCCCGGTCGTAACGCCGCAGTAATGCCCAATGAGCCGTCAAATCAACCCCCCCCCCTTTCCAGCTTTAGCAGTAAGACGAAGCGGCAATATTTCACTGGGCCTGAATCCCCTTCTCCCTCGTCTGCTTGTTCAGAGAAAAACCCCTCTCGGCGATTGCATAGGGTTTTTTCATGGAGAACCAGGTACAAATTCTTCATTAATCCCCGCTAAATCCAAGTCCCTTGGTCGCAGGTAATCCTAGGATGTCAGCCGCCGTCGCTGATGCATTTTTCTTCCTACTGAATCTAGTGTGTTTCATTTGCAGTGCCCAAAGTGCGAGGACCCTATAGGTTTCTGCGCCCTCGGCGAGACGCCGCATTTGTTCCTTCTCATCCTAACACAGGATTTTAAAATGCGCATAGTATGTTCCTAGAATCCTCTTTTCTATCTGGGAGGGTGAGGTTTTTTTTAACATGCTATCGACTATTTGGAAATTTGGATTGCTATATTTGGATGAAAGGTACTACTAGTATGATGGTCAACACTGACGTGAAGGAGGAAGTTATTTCTAGATTTGGATAGGGAATACATTGTGTTCTCATATTATTTTTCCTGCAGTGCTTTATTTGCTCTGCCAGAACACATGTACTCAAGATGCTCGGCCTTGCCATAACTGAATGCACCAGTTTAATGGTCACAGTGAAGACAAGCCATGGATATAAGTTCCAAGTTGGGTTCATGAACCAACAAGATCGCTGTTTTTTATGGCCGAACTTGGATAAATTTTCTCAAGTGTTACGGACTGAAATTGGCGCACGAATGTTGATGGAAATAGCAGAACCTGGTCTCATCTTCACTGCGATCTTCCACCCCGACGTCGTTCCAATTGTTCATCCATGTTAGTTTTGTATCTGGTTCTTGCTTGTTGCCTCGATTACTTCTTAATCCACCTATTCTGTCGAACTACTCACAATTTAACTTTAGAAGTAACAACGAATCTCTCACGAAGATGCTACTTCTAACTAATATTTTTCTTATAATTGGTGGCACGTGTAGGTTTTTTCAGAGTTAAGCAGGCTGCTCATTTGTTATTCTGTAATAACTCGGTTGTTACTGATGGCACTAAAGTTGACTGGGACGACATCCACAAGTTCCTACACTTTATTGATTGTCTTGATGTCCTTGTGGGGCGTTTCAATGGTGGAAGGCCACGTGAGATATGTGTGCCACTGCTACACTCATTGAACAGGTCCAACTGTGTCGAGAAACTTATGGTACGAGCTGTTTTTTGTTATATATGTTGTTCATAAACTATTGCTTATACACTGTTTTACAGCTGTGATCTTCTTTAAACACAAACTGCCCAGTTCTATTGTTCCTATACAGATGCCTGACCATGGTCGGGTCAGACTTGCGCTTGGTCACAACATGATGTTTATGTCGACCTACTCCATTCCCCTTGGAGGTGAAAAGATACTTATTCATGGGTGGTCTCAAATAATGAAGGCCTGTCCATTTTGGAGAATAGGACGAAGATTATGTTCATGCTTTTCCATGGCTCTAAAGCGAATATCCTGTTTATTGACCACATTTCGAGATGAAGCCGCTTTCAGAAGGTTGTGGATGCGTGGGGTGGCACCTGGGCATTGTCCTGGGGCTTGGCGGCATCACCCTTGGTTAACTGTAGGCAAAGTAGCACTGTTCGAGGTGTGCTTTGTACGGTTGAACCTGTATAAGTACTCATACTGCTTTCAGCTTGGTTGTTAAGTGCCCCTGCTGGTTTCAGTTAAGGTTGGTAAGTACTCCTGCTGCTTTTACAGTCTGTTGTGTTTCTTCAGTCCTGTCTTCCTCGAGCCGCCAAAATCAAACTAGCGCCGGCGGGGCCGCCTGCTTCCGCCTCCCACGGCTGGCTGCGCCTCAGCGCACGCATCGCCACCCCACCGTCTCCTAAATCGTTAATGCTGACGTCCGAGGCCTCGTCGTCGTCCTCCACGCGCTTTGGTGCACTCGCCGCGGCGCCGCCCTCTCGCGTTGTCAACATGGTCAACAAACAACAGGAATTGGCAGAAGTACGTGGAGAGGATGACAGTAGGGGCCCACCATGTCAGCGTATGGAAAAATAAAATGCTTCCTCCTAGTGTTTTCCTGACATCTGGGACCCACGACATTGTTAGCGTATATAGTCAATAGACAAGAGAACAACACAAGATTGCTTGACACCTGGGACGTAGCTGCTCGAGCGGTATATTTTTGTTATTGTTGAGACGGAGCATGGTTTGAACTGGGTGTGGCCCATCTAGCCCAGGCTTATATTTTATGTTCACCATGTGACCAGCCCAGCTATTTTTTTTCTTTGTGAAAATGAGCCCAGTTTATTTTTTCTGAAGAATACCCAATCCAGGCCTACTTATTTTTCTACGCCCTGATGGGCTGCAACTCTTTCAAGACACTTGCAAATCTTGAAAGTAATATCAAATGGGTTGTAAATATAAAAACAGATGACAAATTGGCAATTACTTTATAATTTCTGAATTTTTTCACATTTTGAGATTCCTATTTCATTGGCCATTAACCTAATTCAAATATATCTTCAAAGTACTTTAAATCTGGCTCGACATTTCGGTATTAAAAATAGTTTGGAACCCACAGAAATATGTGAAATTGGCCCTGGCCAACCAAAAAACGGACTGCAACAAATTGCATAAGAAGTTGCAATGAGCTATATATAAATTATTAAAAAAAGAGGGAATGGTCTGACTTGTGGGCCTATTAAGTTGACGCGTATGCAAGATTTTTTTTAGTTATTATATACGTCAACAAATGATTCTAGCAGACTTAACCGTTGGATGTCAATACAACGGCCGTCGTGTTTCTTCAATCTCTGATCTTCTTGCTCCAGCCGCCAAAGCAGCGCCGGCGGGACCGCTTGCTCCCGCCTCTCGTGGTCGGCTGTGCTGCTGCGCAGGCCTCACCGCCCCCTGCTACTCCCACCGTTGGCTAGGGCATCCCTCTACTCACCCACACCCCCTGTTATTCTGCGATGACGGCAGCCTCACACCGCAGCCGAACCAGTGAACCCTCGTACTCCTCTCCGCGCGGGCTTCCACTGTTGCGTCTTCCCCGGCTCCGCGTCGTCCCCTTCCTAGGACTCGCCATCGTCCATCACCCTAGTGCTCTCGGCGTGGCGTGGTCAATGTAGTCAACGACCGACTTCCATCGGAAGAGTATTGTACGTGGAGAGGCTGACAGCTGGGTCCATGGCAGCCGCAAGGAAGTGCCTCCTTATTACACGGAAAATAATTATTCCTCCACCTGACAGCAGGGACCCACCGGACGGGCCACCGTATTTTGTGAAAAAACATTTCCCCCTGACTGCTGGGACCCACCGGGTAGGCCATCGTATTTCGCAAAAAAACGTTCCCCCCACTGTCAGCTCGGACCCACCGGAAGTGCCTCCTTATTACGCATAAAAATGAATAATCCCCCTGCTAGCTGGGACCCACCTTGGTGGGAGGCTGACTTCTGGGCCTACTAAGTTGACTAGGATGGAGGCCTTTGTCAACTTAGTCAATATGAACGATTCTAGCTCCATTGATCGTACAATGTCCATCCAATGGCCGTAGTGCTTCTTCAACCTCTGGTCTTCTTGCTCCAGCCGCCCAAAGCAGCGCCAGTCGTGCCGCATGCTCCTGCCTCCCGTGGCTGGATGTGCTACCGCGGAGGCCTCACAGCCCCCTACTATTCCCACCATTGGCCAGGCCCTACGACAACGGCAGCCTCACACCGCAGCCGAACCAGTGAACCCTCGTACTCCTCTCCACACGGGCTTCCACTGCCTCGTCTTCCCCGGCTCCACGACGTCCCCTTCCTAGGCCTCGCCATCGTCCATCGCCCTGGTGCTCCTGGCGCGGCGTGGTCAATGTGGTCAAGGAACGACTTCCATCGGATGTGGACTGTACGTGGAGAGGCTGACATCTAGGTCCACGGCTGCGGCAAGGAAGTGCCTCCTTATTACGCGGAAAATAATTATTCCTCCACCTGACAGCAGGGACACACCGGACGGGCCAGTGTATTTTGCGAAAAAATGTTTCCCCCTAACTGCTAGGACCCACCAGCTACATCTTCGCACGCCAGGAAGTGCGCCCGGGCAAAAAAAAATGATTCACCCCCCTAACTGCTAGGACCCACCAGCTACATCTTCGCACGCAAGGAAGTGCGTCTGGGCAAAAAAAACGATTCGCCCCCCTGACTGCTGGGACCCACCAGCTACATCTTCACACACAAGGAAGTGCCTGACAGTCGGGACCCACCTGGTCGAAGCGTACGTAGAGTTATCATTCTAGTTGCAAACGTGTACGTACATACTGGTGGATGTAGAGGCGTGCACATGTCGTAGTAGAGGCGCGCACGTAGCATGTACACGTACGTACAGCGGCCAGTGTGCAAGAAAGAAAATACGACCACGTACGTACATACGGGCGGGGTCTCGAACGCCTACTCGCGCATACGTACAGCCAGGGCTCGTGTGCATGGCTGGGTCGGAACGGAGAAACAGCATTGTCATCGTGTTCATGGGGAGCCAACCGGCTAGGTCGGAATGGAATGTGTCGTCGTGTTCATCGGGAGGGCTTGGACGGAACAGGCGATGGAAACGAGGCCTGGCGTACTGCAGAACGGAGGAAACGGCCTTGTGTTCGACCGGCCACATTCGAAACAGGATCCTGTTCATTGGGAGGGGTCTGGCGTACCGCAAAACAGAGGAAACGAACTTGTGTTGGACCTCCTACGGTTGAAATGGGGTCCTGTTGATTGGGAGGGGTGTGGCATACCGCAAAATGGAGGAAACGGACTTGTGTTGGAGCGCTACAGTCAAAACAGGGGTCTTGTTCATCGGGAGGGGTGTGGCGTACTGCAAAACGGGACTCCGCGGGATACTGTTCATCTCCACCGTCGACCTCCTCCAGCCTCCACGGGCTACTGTTCATCCACCGTCGACCTCCTCCAGCCTCCACGAGCTACTGTTCATCCACGGGCTCCTGTTCATCCAGCCTCCACCGCACGGTACTCCACCCGCTACTGTTCAACCACCACTCTCCACGGGCTCCTGTTCAACCACCCCTCCACGGGCTACTGTTCATCCACCCCTACACCATCTACTATTCATCCAGCCCT
>NC_057798.1:373473044-373474055 GCF_018294505.1 Triticum aestivum | reverse complement strand
CGCTCACTGTTCATCCAGAGGCAGCATCGATCGGCTTTAGTTAGCAGCAGTAGTGAAGGAATTGCTCGATCGGGTTCAGTAACGCGTAGCCTGCAGTGCAATCGCTCGGGTTCAGTTAGAGCCCAATGCCTCACACACGCGCGTACGTGTACGAGAGAAACACGCATCGCTTGGCCCCCGACCACCCACCGTAACCGGGAACTCGCCGAAATTTTCCTCGCCCTCACTTCTACCATGGTTTTTTCCGTCATGGACGGCCCAAAGAATGTCATGCAGCTGCGTCTCTGGCCCGCCCAGGACGAAAAGCCCATTTTCTGTCATGATTTTTTGTCATAGAAGTAGGAGCACACCACATCTATGATGATACCGGGTTTTGCCACAACTATCTTCATAGAAGTGTCATAAGTATGACAGGAAAAAAATCGTTCGGCGTCACGGATGTGTCCTTTTTTTGTAGTGACTCCACCAAACAGAAGCAAAACCAGTAAATGCTCTAGTGGCAGCTCGTACTCTCTCAAGTTCAAAAAAATCATGGTGACTAAAAACTCGTTCTACATCAAGCTCCCAAGCTAGATAAATAGCAAGATTAAATCTAGCCTCAAATGAAGGTAAAGAGATAACCTGGCCATGTGCTTGTGTGTGTTGTCCCACCTCTCGTGATGGTGAAGATGTGTCCGTCATCCAAGAACTTCTATCTCCAAAACCTGTCATGATTAGTAGAAACAAGAAACAAAATTCGAAAATAATGTTCCTATGAACTACTAGGATGTCGTGGTAAAGTGCTCACAGTAAGCAAATATCAATATCTTACAAATTCTTACCATGCAACATGTGGTGATCGGCAACCAGCGGTGTCGAATAACCCTCAAGATTGAGTAAAGTGGATGCTAGGTGAATGTAAATATGCATGGTGTAGAAATATGTGGAGTTGTTTTGGCTATATATATATATATATATATATATATATATATATATATATATATATATATATATATATATATATATATATAT
>NC_057798.1:373302838-373472725 GCF_018294505.1 Triticum aestivum | reverse complement strand
TAGGTGAGGTAGTCCTCGATAAGGGGGTATCCGGACAGGCGGGCTATATACTTTGGCCGGACTGTTGGACTATGAAGATACAAGATTGAAGACTCCGTCCCGTGTCCGGATGGGACTCTCCTTGGCATGGAAGGCAAGCTTGACGATCCGGATTATAGATCTCCTTCTTTGTAACCGACTCTATGTAACCCTAGCCCCCTCCGGTGTCTATATAAACCGGAGGGTTTTAGTCCGTATGACAACACAATCATAATCATAGGCTAGCTCCTAGGGTTTAGCCTCTACGATCTCGTGGTAGATCAACTCTTGTAATACTCATATCATCAAGATAAATCAAGCAGGAAGTAGGGTATTACCTCCATCGAGAGGGACCGAACCTGGGTAAACATCGTGTCCCCAGTCTCCTGTTACCATTAGCCTTAGACGCACAGTTCGGGACCCCCTACTCGAGATCCGCCAGTTTTAACACCAACATTAGTGCTTTCATTGAGAGTTCCTCTGTGTCGTCGCTGTAAGGCTCGATGGCTTCTCCAACCTTCAACAACGCAGTCCAGGGTGAGACTTTTCTCCCCGGACAGATCTTCGTGTTCGCCGGCTTCACACTGCGGGCCAGTTCGCTTGGCCATCTGGAGTAGATCGATAGCTATGCCCCTGGCCATCAGGTCAGGTTCGGAGACCTAAACTACACCACTGACATCCGCAGAGACTTGATCTTCGACGGACTCGAGCCCACGTCAGGAGCGCCGAACGATCTCGATGTGCATGACTTAGATCTGCCGTCGGACAGTATTCGGGATATCGCGCCTGCTACCGCTCCGGACTTCGATCCAGAGCAGATCTTTCCATCCGAGCTCAGGTGGATGGACCCCGCCACGGAGGTCGCACACTCATCAGCGTTAGAGCCGAACATAGATTCCACTCCTAAGGAAATCTATGTCGCCGGACCCCCGGACTTGTCTCCGACCGTAGGTTCCGGACCGCGTGCATCCGTGCCCGTCGGAACTGATCAGGCACCAATCATGGAATTCGCCGTCGCGGATGCTTTTCAGCACTCACCCTTAGGCGACGCGCTAAACTCTCTAAGGTCTCTTTCTTTATTAGAAGACTCTTGGCCGAACTATGTCCGGCCTGAATGGGATACGGGCGACGAAGAAATTCACGACCCACCCACCACCCACTTCATAGCCACTCTCAACGACCTAACAGACATGCTTGACTTTGACTCCGACAACATCGACGGTATAGACGTCGAAGCACGGGACGATGTGGAACCACCGCCCATAGGGCGTTGGACTGCCACTTCATCATATGACGTCCGCCTAAAGAAGACAACGGCGACAATAAGGACACAACGGAGGACAAGTCCCCCGGAGAAAAGCCAAAACGACGATGCAGGCGCCGCTCTAAGTCCAGTCACAGTAAAAATGGCGATAACAACGCAAGAAAGGTTGACACTCCAGTCGATGGGAAGGGCAACAATGACCATTTGGACCTAGCGATGGAGCAGGATAAGCAAGGTCACGCCGAACACAGCTTGGAGCAGACGCCCGATAACAGCGATCCCGACGGCCGAACTCATCAAACCACCCCAGGAAAGGATGAGAGTCCGGTCAACGATGCATTCATCATCCCGGAAAAACGTTTGGAAAAATATAACCTCCGCAAAAGGCTTATTTCCACGGCGAGGATCTTAAAGAAGCAGAAGCAAAGGCTTAACACCGCGTAGGACATGCTCAAATGAAGATGGAATAAAGTATTAGACACTGAAGAAAAATACGGCGACGATCACCACACAAAGGGCTACCCAAAGCGCAAGCTACTGCCCGAATTTGACAATGAAGCCTTAGAGCCCATTCCACCAAAGAATACTATGGCCGATCAACCGGACAAACCACCTCATGGCCGTGATAGAGCAGTCACCGGTGCCGCACACAAGCCAGCCCACGATCTACGTGAGCACTTGGACAAAAAGGCTGGTGCAAACAGGTGCATTTACGGATCTAGAGGACGAGTTCCGGCACAAGATTATGGTCACTAAAATCATAATGATCAACTACCAGTTCGAAATCAAAGCCGAACACAACAACCGTCGACAGCATGCCACAACATGTCCAAGTATAGAGGGGCTGCGCACCCCCTGTGTTTCATCAACGAGGTGCTGGATCACGAATTCCCACAGGGATTCAAACCCGTGAACATAGAGGCATATGACGGAACGACAGACTCTGGGGTCTGGATTGAAGATTTTATCCTTCACATACACATGGCTCGTGGGGACGACCTCCACGCCACCAAATACCTTCCTCTCAAGTTGAAAGGACCAGCTCGGCATTGGTTGAAAAGCCTCCCCGAAAACTCAATTGGAAGTTGGGAGGAACATGAGGACGCTTTTAGGGCAAATTTCCAAGGGACCTATGTCCAACCCCCGGATGCAGACGATTTAAGTCATATAATACAACAGCCCGAAGAGTCAGCCGTAAGCTTTGGAATAGATTTCTCACTAAGAAGAATCAAATTGTTGATTGTCGGGATGCCGAAGCCTTAGCGGCGTTCAAGCATAGTATCCGGGACGAGTGGCTTGCCAGACACCTCGGCCAAGAAAAGCCAAGGACGATGGTGGCCTTAACAAGCCTTATGACCCGCTTTTGTGCGGGCGAAGACAGTTGGTTAGCACGTAGAGGCACCAGCGACCCAGGCACATCCGAAATTCGAGATGGCAATGGGAAACCACGACGCAATAAGCACAAGCGTCGAAACAATGAAGAAAGTCTGGACAACACGGCGGTCAACGCCGGATTCAGGGGCCCATGACCCGGTCAAAGAAAGAAGCCATTTTAGGGCAGCAATGAGGAACCGCCCGGCCTGAATAAAGTCTTGGACAGATCGTGCCAAATCCATGGCACCCCCGAAAAACCTGCAAATCATACTCACAGAGAATGTTGGGTCTTCAAGCAGGCCGGAAAGTTAAACACTGAACACAAAGGAAGGGAAACACCAAGTGAAAACGAGGATGAGCTGCGACAGCCGAACACTGGGGGGCAGAAAAAATTCCCACCAGAAGTCAAAACAGTAAACATGGTCCATGCAACTCACATAGAGTTCGTTGCCCCCAAGTCCAACCCCTGGGAGGCCTGCCCGATCACTTTTGATCACATGGACCACCCGGTCAGTATCCGGCATAGAGAATCGTCTGCCTGGGTGCTCGACCCAACAATTGATGGATACCATCTCACTCGAGTCCTAATGGACGGCGGCAGTAGTATTAATCTGATATATCAAGACACTGTCTGCAAGATGGGGATAGGCCCATCCAGAATAAGCCAGAGTAACACCACCTTTAACGGAGTGATACCAGGCGTTGAGGCCCGCTGTCGGGGCTCCCTCATATTAGAAGTGACATTCGGTTCTCCCGACAAACTTCAGAAGCGAGCAATTACTCTTCGATATTGCTCCCTTCAGCAGCGGTTATCATGCATTACTTGGAAGAATGGCCTTAGCTTGCTTCAACGCAATACGGAACTACGCCTGCCTTAAACTTAAGATGCCCGGTCCAAATGGTGTCATAACGGTTAGTGGAAATACAGAGCAGTACGCGGCAGCTCCGGTAGCCGGGCACTAAGCGGCCTCTCCCCGAAACGCATGATCGGTCGTTAAGACCACGGACACGGCTAGACGAGTCCGGCGAACCACCATCAACAACAGCCCGGATAAACCCCGGCTGGGTGCTATACATATATCCCCATAAATGGTACTAGGGGCTGTCAACACATAATAAAGCCCACAATTCGGCTTGCCTTATCAATAGGCCAATATCTCATATTTCTAATATCCATTGAGAATAACCAACTTCCCGCACGCTTACTCCTCTGTATGAGTTTTCGTTTTTACAGACACTACTCGTGCGACACCCTTCCAGGATACGGCACAACAAAGACAAAGGCGCAGACGTGCAGCCGGGCCGCGCTCAAAGGTTTCTCTTTAGATTAAGCCCTTGTATAAACCTTCTTTACTTTCTTTTGTTGCTTGACATCCCATGGGTATTCCATACACCCACAAGGGACTCTGGCGTTATAGGCTTTTCGCCACGACAGATCAATGCACGTACCTGGAAATATAGGGTCAAGGGCGTTACTCAGCCCAATATATGTTATAAAGTCCGAATACCTTCGGGAGTGTTCGGCGTTGCGAGTTTGGCCTTATATGCATCAGCTCCGAATCATGTCTTTGGTCAAATGTTGGGTTAGCCCGGCTCCTGGGTTTGCTGCCTTACGTTCTGTTCTATCGGCTAAGGCGGCCAAAGGAGAACTACTGCGATTGTGCCCTGGTTATTCCGGATGAGCACCTCAGTAGAGAAAGCCGAAAACTTACTATCATGATACAGCGAGAGACTGGTCAACCACTCGAGGACTCATCGGAATCTATAGGATTCCTCCGCATCAAGGAAGGACCGGTTTCCTGGTCAAGTACGCGCACCATATCCGGATGCACGCGAAAGTACCTCCTTATAACTCCTATGGCTAAGTGAAAGTGTTACAGCTATATAGTCCGGTTGCCTCGTTCGACGTGCAATCACCTCCTTAGTGGACCAAGACGTTGGATCAAGTGTGTTTACGCATATTTTTTCGAACACCCCCGCATTATATGCATGGGGGCTAAAGCCAACGACTGCTAACTTTCATGTTATATGCATACATAAACAGCCACACAGGAGACATTGTAAAACTTTCAGGCAAAAGTATAAAAACAGCCTCTATAATCAACACATAATTGTTTACAATCAATAGACTTGTCACTCGAACATGACATTCTTCGAGCACTGAGCCTCTATTCTACGGGCACCTTCTATGACCTGCTCAAAATAATGCTCGGCTAGGTCATGGCTTCCTGCCGGACCCTGGGTTGCAATGTTGGTGGCCTCCATATCCGCCCAATATGTCTTAACACGGGCAAGAGTCATCCGCGCACCCTCTATGCACGCCGACCTCTTCACGGCATCGATTCACGCTCTGGCGCCAAATAGTTGTTGCACTAAACCAAAGTAATTGTCCGGCCTCGGTCCTTTCGGCCATAGATGGTCTATTACAGACCTCATTGCAAGACCGGACAACCTATGGAGCTCGGCTATAGCGGCCATCTTCTCACTCAATGGCAATGAGCGTGTTGGAGCGCTAAATTGCGACCAGAATAGCCCTTCTATTTCATTATCTTTATGATCCTTGAATAACTTGGTCGCATCAGCCGTACTCTTCGCCAAGTCCGTGTAATCATCTGCAGCGCTCCAAAGTTGATCCAAAGGAGCATACTTTGGATCTAAGAACTTCATCCGCAACAAATAGGGGTTTCCAGCCATGATTTCTCCGGCTTGTCGAAGTTCCTCCCGCGCGTCTCTAATGTCAGAGCGCATCTCCTTAGCTGAATCCAGCGCTTTCTTCAGGCCATCCGCCTTTGCCTGATTCTCCTTTTCAAGAAGCTCATACCAGCGGCAGCGGCCCTCAGCTCCACAACCATCTGGGCTATCTTTTCTTCACTTCGGAGATGAGCAGCCTGTTCGGCTCTGAAGTCTTCAGCTGCATTTAGGGCAGCTGCATTGCTAACCCAGGCTTGTTCCTTGGCTAGGGCAAGTTCCGCCCTCAGGGCCTCAATGGCAGCAGCTCCGCCTGCAGCCACATCACATCATATTAATATTACAACATTCTTACAATTTACTAAACAAATAAGGAAATACGAGCGCATACTCCGTGACTCATCGAATCGCTTGTTCACAAGTGTCATGTCGGCATCCACCACGTAAATATGTCGCCTCAATTCGGCGCATTCAGCGATCTGGCCTACCGCCGGACCCTTAGCAACATGCACACCAATATAAGTGCGATTATTACCTGGGAGTGTGATCCTCCGTTTGCCGCCATGGGCTGGCAATCGCAGTCTCAGGGGCTACTATCTATACAGGGCACGTCTATCGCGTGCAGTGCAACCAAAAATTACGTATTTCGTTGCTTACCTCAAAGCCTTTGAGCAAGCTTTTAAAAGCTTCATTTAACCCGCTTGTGGTGGAGGAAATTTTCTCCAACACCGTACCCATTAGTATACGGTGATCCTCCGAGAGAGTAGCTTGCTCCAGGAGGCCCGTCAGTATGTTCGGCCGAGCACCGGACTCTCCCGGACTCTTCTCATTGTCCTCGACAGGAGCCGAACACGCTGAGCTCAGGACGGCCGAAGTGTTAGCTTCTGGCCTCAGTGGATCTGGACTCCTCCGTGACGACACCTCAGGGTCGCCTGCCCCATGGGGCGGAGAGGCAGGTGGGTTTTCACTCTCCATCATCTTCGGAAGAAGATCCCCCGAGGACGAACCCTGTTGAGATGAACTGCTAGTCAGACTGCAAAAAAAATAGGTCCTGGTTATTACTCTCAGAGGAAAAAGCAATAAGCTTCTTGTTTATTAACTTACAGCTTGGTGGAGGGCTAGCTCGTTAGCGGGCACGGTGTGGTAAGAACGCCCTTTGGGGCAGGGCCCTTTGGTGAAGTTTTCTTCCCTTGTTTAGGTGCCTCTGTTTCCAAGTCTTCGGAGGCGGCCCTCTTCTTCCCACGGGGGGAGGAAACCTTAGATTCACCTCCTCGATTATCCTCCTCCGTGGAGACATTAATTCCCCCGGTTCGGATGCACAATGTGTGAAGCTCACTCTTGGCTTCTCCACTCTTCCCTCCGTCTTTCTCCGATGGCACTTGACTTAGCACCCGTTTAAGCATCCTTGCTATTGCCGGACCGGGCGAGCCTTCGGGAGAGCGGGGCCGGACACCTGATTCTCTCCGCCTTGCTGAGCCAATCCTGGTCGCGGACAGTTTTTTAGAACAATGTTATGACAAATATAAACGAAGTGTTCGGTCATAGGGTTACTTACTTGGGTATCTGGGCGGTTGCAGCTCAGGCCCGCATCCTCGGTGGTGTCCGGACACTTTATTCGTGGTCCGAAGAACAACTTATACATTCCTTCAGGCGTCACACCGAAGAAGTGCTGAATGGTTCGTGGACCTTCTGGATTGAACTCCCACATCCGGAGAGGTCGACGTTTACACAGCAGGGCCCGCCGAACTAGCATTACCTGGATTATTTTGACAAGACTAATATCCCTCTCGAGAAGCTCCCGAATGCGGCTCTGCAATGTTGGTACATCGTTTACAGGCCCCCAGTCTAGTCCCACGTTGGCCCACGATGCCAGTTGAGGCGGAGGGCCCGAGCGGAAGGCAGGGGCGGCCGCCCACTTTGAGCCTCGAGGAGCTGGGACATAGAACCACCTCCGTTGCCATAGATCGGACACCTCCGGGAAGGAACCTTCGGGCCACGAGGCATCGACGTTTCTACTTATTGTGGCGCCTCCGCACTCTGCGTATCGCCCCTCGATCATCCTCGGCTTCACATTGAAGGTCTTGAGCCATAAGCCGAAGTGTGGGGTGACATGGAGGAAGGCTTCGCACACGACGATAAACGACGAAATGTGGAGGATGGAATTCGGAGCTAGATCGTGAAAATCTAGTCCGTAATAGAACATGAGCCCTCTCACGAAGGGGTCAAGAGTCAAGCCCAAGCCCCGGAGGAAGTGAGAGACAAATACGACACTCTCGTTGGGCTCAGGAGTAGGGATAACCTGCTCAGGAGCGGGAAGCCAGTGCTTAACATCGGCAGTCAAATATCTGGCCTCCCTAAGCTTCACAATGTCCTCCTCTGCGATAGAGGAAGCCATCCACCGGCCTTGACGGTCGGATCCGGACATGATTGAAGATCCGAGGTGCTTAAGCTGGAGCTTTGGGTGTTGGAACACAAAGTGCGGGAAGGCGCAAGCATGGAGACAGAGGGATAGGCCTCGACCCC
Source organism: Triticum aestivum (assembly GCF_018294505.1). Classification (NCBI taxonomy): domain Eukaryota; kingdom Viridiplantae; phylum Streptophyta; class Magnoliopsida; order Poales; family Poaceae; genus Triticum; species Triticum aestivum. The sequence goes on along the minus strand of NC_057798.1, from coordinate 373,464,858 downwards.
TCTATAAAGGGGGAGAATATCAAGCGTCCCCAGCGTAACCGTTCGGGACTTGCCTAAAAACACGGAGTCATGCCAACAGGCATGGTTGGATTACCAATACCCATATTGATGAGGATCCCACGATAAGAGGGACACGATCTCTGCTTCGACAAGACGTGCCAACGGAACCGCCTCGTAATATGTGCGGTAGCAGGTTATAGAAAACGGTTGATGTCACGTTTCGAAGAGTTGTCAGCAGATTAGATTCGTGGATTATTATTCTCTCTACGGTGGTATGTGGAATTTGTCTTGCAGAGCCGGACACGGTCCTTGTGTTTGGAATTTATCCTGGAGTATTCGGAGATGGAACTCGCCTTGCAATGCCGAAGACAATCTGCGCGCCAGACTCATCGTCATTGAAGCCTGGTTCAGGGGCTACTGAGGGAGTCCTGGATAAGGGGGTATCCGGACAGCCGTACTATATACTTTGGCCGGACTGTTGGACTATGAAGATACAAGATTGAAGACTCCGTCCCGTGTCCGGATGGGACTCTCCTTGGCGTGGAAGGCAAGCTTAGCGATCCGGATTATAGATCTCCTTCTCTGTAACCGATTCTGTGTAACCCTAGCCCCCTCCGGTGTCTATATAAACCGGAGGGTTTTAGTCTGTATGATAACGCAATCATAATCATAGGCTAGCTCCTAGGGTTTAGCCTCTACGATCTCGTCGTAGATCAACTATTGTAATACTCATATAATCAAGATCAATCAAGCAAGAATTAGGGTATTACCTCCATCGAGAGGGCCCGAACCTGGGTAAACATCGTGTCCCAAGTCTCGTGTTACCATTAGCCTTAGATGCATAGTTCGGGATCCCCTACCCGAGATCCGCTGGTTTTGACACCGACACTAGGCTAGACCCACCTAGAGAAGCGAGCCTAGAACACTATTGAGGTCATGTAGCACAACTAGCAACAACAAAGGATGTGAAGTAGCTCTGGACAGCAAGATACAAGCGAAGATCACAATGGCAGTAAAGATAATTATTAGAAATAAGCTCCGGCCAGGATATATCAAACACTCTCTCTACAACTTTTCTCTGGAAAACTTTATGCTATTTTTTCATAATTTTTCTTTTGAATGCTACTGACTCAAGATTTCCAACGCAAAAAGAATCACTCAATTCCGAGTTGATATGAGGAGTCAAAAAATTCTAAAACTGACCTGAAAAACTAGAACAAGTTGTGTTCGCGAACTTCAAAGGGCGAAAAGACCTATTTAGAAGTCGATTTTGAGCAACCTTATTGAACTTACTTTCATAACTATTCAGATTTGGCTCGTCGCTCGCTTTAATTTGAGTACTTGTGGAGACAAAATGGACTTCGTACAAGGAAGATATGCCTGTTTTACTGAACAGTACGCAAAACAGAGCCCAATCTGAATTCAGGTACGAAACTGAATCTAGATAGATCTGAAATTAGTTTTTTTTTCTCTTTTTTCACTCACTTTTTTTACTTCTTCTCTCTTTTTTCTTTGAATTTTTTTATTTTTTCTGTGCCTTTTTTCTCTCTCTCCAAAACAAACTAGATAAGATGCAGACTGGATCAAGCGAAGATGCGAATGACCTCAACTATGATTATGACAATGAACAATGCATAACAGGTGGTGGAAATTGATGGATGGGATGGTGGACAGCAGAAGGGATAAGGTTGTGCAGCGGCGGCGTGAACAATGTGAATAGAACTCGAAACTCTAAAGAAACTAGACACTAAGACCAGCAACTCAACATGACGATGCAACCGATAATTCAACTATGCAAGCAATGAAAAGAAAATTGCAAAGGCTCAGACTGGCTTGGACAAAGGATGAATAGATCTAACTTTTTATGGTTTTTTCTTGGATAATAGGTAAGAAAATGAATCTAATCTAGGGATAACTGGAAATTCTCACCGAGCAACCTGAAAACTGATACCACTTGATAGAGGCAAAGGTGTCCTGATCTTTTGATGAGATGGTAATTATCGATTTGGTGGAGATGACTTTGACAATCCGACTACAAATGTGCAACGACATAGTGCCTTAGTAGTCGCTAAACCAACTCCGAGAGGTTATTGACCACGCCGGAGCATGATCACCCTGACAATGAAGGTCTTTTCCTGCAGGCAATCGAAGAACAAGCAAAAATATGATAAAAGCAATCTGAATGTTGTGAATATATATGAAGTATTGATAAAGGTGTGGATCCATAAGCGGTCTTGGCCTGGTGGTTGGACACAAATGAACTAAACGAATTCGCAATGGCTAACTTTTAACTAAACAAATCCCAAGCAAAAAGCTACTAGATTAGTCTGCTTATATAGGAGTAAGGGGTGGCGGCCAAGGAGGTGGGAGGACGTCCCAAGACAGCCTAAAACTAACCCTAGGTCTTACAAGGCCCATGGTCCCAAGTGGAGGTGATGCAACACCTTTGGACTTGTAGTTTGACTCGGATTCTGCTGCAGCGTCAGATTGTTTCTTCAATATCTCAACGCTCCGTATGAATTTTAAGGTGAGTCCAACTGGGTTGGGAAGTGCATGAAATAAAATTCCCAACAAAAAAAAAAGAATCACCCATTTCAGAGTCCGGACGAAAGAGATCTTGGCGTTTTGAGTCAGTATGACTGTGCAGTCCGAATCTGAGTCCAGAACATGTGGGACTTGGACTCTGTCTTCTCTTGACCCAAAAGTGATGTGATAGGAATTTTTGAACAGCACACGAACTTCTATTTTTCCCTTACCTTCATATGTGGATTGTACAACTGTCCCATACACCTGCAATTAGACATGACACAAAAGTTTGTGAAGTATTTTTGTCGTGGTAACATAAATAAATTATTGCATAGTTTGCATTAGAAATCACCTCACAAATATGCATATGCAATATTTTTTTTGTATCCAAGGTATTCATGTCCTCATGAGGCTTCGAGGGATTTTAAGCTCGACGTTATTGCATTGCTTGAGACATGGGCATGATAACTTCACCTCATAGTTTCTAGGTACTATTTCTAGTGGATTGGACTATGATTGGCATTGTTTACCGCCCCGGGGAAGATCTGGCGGGATCTTGCTCGGGGTTAACTATGAATCTTTTGAGGTCGTTAACGTGTTTTTGGGTGACTACACCGTCAAATTTCATGTGAGTTGGAAACTTGAGGGTTTCAGGTGGGCACTGGTTACTATGTACAGGGCAGCACAACCAGAGTTCAAACCTGATTTCCTAGCAGACTGGGTCAGGATATGTGGGGGGAGAGGTTACCCATTCTTGTTGGAGGAGACTTCAACATTATTCGAAGGAGAGAAGAAAAGAATAACAATAACTTTGAGGCAAATGGTCATTCATGTTTAATGCTATCATCGAGAGCCTCGACCTGAGAGAGAATGACCTCACAAGCACGCGATACACTTGGGAAAATAATTTAGAGAATCCAACGCATGAGAAGTTGGATCGAGTGCTAACAAGTGTAGAATGGGAGAAAAGTTCCCCTTGGTAACAATGCGTGCATTACAAAGAGGAATTTCTGATCACACACCCCTGCTTGTCGATTTTGGTGAGGTGATACACCGCGGCAACAAACATATCTTCTCTTTCAAAACTTCGTGGTTCGAGAGAGAGGAATTCCTTGCTTTGATAGCCAGGGAATAGGCTTCGGAGTAGAGGGGAACTTTGAACGTTAATAGATGGCAATTTAAGATTAGACATCTGAGACAGTTCTTGAGGGGTTGGGATAAGAATGATAGTGGTGCATACAAGCAGCAACCCATTGCCATGTCTACTTATGCTCTATTTGTTTGGGCTTTCGCTTCTGCTTTTTCGCCTTTTCCATTTTGGCAAAAAAGACAAAAAAAACTCCTAAATGGGTGCTTTTTGCTTTGGCTTTTGGCTTATACCATCATACAACAATATTGATTTGTAAGAAAAAAGGCCCTATTGAGGAGCTGATGTAGGGTAGAACCCTAGAGGCTTATCTTTCACGATTGGAGCGGATCCCTATGAGGAACACAAAGAACACGAGGGAAAAATGAGGGGAACACGAGGGGAAACACAAGAGAAACACTCAAACCAACAAGATCCGGTCACACATATGCTAGATCCTCGAAACATAAAAGAGATACACGATCTGAATCCAGCAAAGGACGATACAAGTGGTAACTAGTTCATCTATGAGGAGGCCTCGAGGGGGGTCTTCCCATGAGGGGTCTTGAATCCGCTTGGGGGATCTTCTCCGAAGAGGCCATGGACTCCATTGGAGAAGTCACCAAGTGGATAAGTAAAGCTCTATCTCTAATATGAGCTATCACATTGCTAACCCTAACTAGGAGGAGGGGGTGTCGTATTTATAGTCATAGTGCAAATGGGGGCGAAGTGAAGGGGTACATGGGCCTCGGGCCCAAAAATGTGTGTAGACAGGGCGATAGTACCGGACCCTCAGGCGGTAGTAACTCTTGTGGGGCCCGGTAGTACCGGACTTGTATCGCTCGATCACTGGAGCTTGTTGCGTTGAGCGGTAGTAGGCGGAAGTTGGGCGGTAGTGCCGCTTGGATGGTCTTAGCGGTAGTACCGCTTGGTTTGGGCGGTAGTACCGCCCGTTCCGGACTAGGCATGTCCTCTTCATGCTCTCTATGTCCATCTTGCACCGTAGCTTCTCCGAGGTTGGTTCCTTGGTACCTAAGCACACAAAGCATCTCCGTTTGAGGTAGTAGCCATGTCTCAAGTGGGTCAAAGGGGAGTTCAACAAAAGAGAGTTAACCTCGTTTTCGATAGCTCTCGCACGAGCTCTTGTCATTGGTCCAAATGGTGTCGTGGGGGTGTAGATAGGTCCATGGGATGCTCTGCATCATCTCCCCCCTCCTGGGAAAGATCCGAGCTCGGATCTAAAACCTCGTCACCATGGTACGGGAGAGATCGTTGACGTTGAAGATGTCACTCGCGGAGTACTTGTCGCATGGTAAGTCGATCTTGTATGCATTGTTGTTGTAGCGCTCGAGCACCTTGAAGGGTCTGTCAGCTCGTGGTCGTAGCTTGGACTTGCGTTCGTTGGGGAAGCGTTCCTTGCGAAGGTGTAGCCACACAAGATCTCCGATGTTGAATATCATGGGTTGCTTGTTGATGTTGAGCTTGGTCGTGAGTCGTTGTACTTGGTGCTCGATGGTGTGCCTTGTATCTTCATGCATCTTCTTGAGGTAGTTCACTCAAGCACTCGCGTCCATGTTGATGCGCTCTTATAGTGATAGAGGAAGAATGTCCAATGGGGACAACAGGTTGAAACCGTAGACGACTTCAAAGGGGGACTTGCCAGTAGTCGAATGTCTTGCGCGGTTGTAGGCGAACTCGGTTATGGGGAGGCACTCCTCCCACTCCTTGATGTTCCTCTTGATCAACACGCGTAGTAGTGTGAAGAGTGCTCGGTTCGTCACCTCCGTTTGGCCGTCGGTTTGAGGGTGGTATGTCAAAGAGAACAAGAGCTTGGTTCCGAGCTTGGCGCATAAGGTCTTCCAAAAGTAGCTTAGGAACTTGACGTCGCGGTCCGAGACTATCGTCTTTGGCACTCCATGTAGGCGCAAGTGTTCCCTACAAAAATATTTGCAATATGTGAAGCATCGTATGTCTTGTTGCATGGGATAAAATGAGCCATCTTAGAGAATCGGTCCACAACAACCTGACCACGAAGTTCTATTCCTGCACGCAGTCGAAGAACAAGCAAGGATATGATAAAAGCAATCTGAGGTGTGGATGCTCTAGTAGGTGCAACGGTGGAGGAACCAACCGGTGGTGGTGAGCATGAACTGGAATAGTAGTTGTTGTAGTCACCCAATGCATCATCATGTATCTGTCTCTCAAAGGTACAAGCGCGAACATACATACCAGTAATGCAACGAGGAATATACTGAAATCTTGCGCGAGTATCATGGTTCAAACCACCAAATAATCTATTCATTGTATCATCCTCAGATTCTTCTATGTCACAATGATGCATATAAGATTTGAACTCTTGGTAGTAAGCATGAACAGTGTTACTGTCTTGTTTTAATTGTTCCAATTTGCGAAGCAATTCATGACGATAGTAAGTAGAAAAAAATGTTGTCTCATTACAGCTTTCAAATCTTTCCAAGTTGTGGGTTGGTTATCAATGTTTATCTTACAATGCACACTCCACCAAACAGAAGCAAAACCAGTAAATGCTCCAGTGGCAGCTCGTACTCTCTCAAGTTCAGAAAAATCATGGTGACTAAAAACGTGTTCTACTTCAAGCTCCCAAGCTAGATAAATAGCAGGATTAAATCTAGCCTCAAATGACGTAAAGAGATAACCTGACCATGTGCTTGTGTGTGTTGTCCCACCTCTCGTGATGGTGAAGATGTGTCCGTCATCCAAGAACTTCTATCTCCAAAACCTGTCATGATTAGTAGAATAAAGAAACAAAATTTGAAAATAATGTTCCTATGAACTACTAGGATTTTGTTGGTAAAGTGCTCACAGTAAGCAAATATCAATATCTTACAAGTTCTTATCATGCAGCAAGTGGTGACCGGTAGCCAGCGGTGTCGAATAACTTGAAGATTGAATAAAGTGGATGCCAGGTGAATGTAAATATGCACGGTGTAGAAATATGTGGAGCTGTTTTGGCTTTATATATATGGTAGCAAAAGATTAGTAATAGTCAATTCAGAGATGTAATGTTGAATAAACGCTCAACGACGGTACTATGATGGTCCAAGGCTAGACCCGCCTAGAGACGCGAGCCTAGAACACTATTGGGGTCATGTAGCACAACTAGCAACAACAAAGGATGTGAAGTAGCTCTGCACAGCAAGATATAAGCGAAGATCACAATGGAAGTAAAGATAATGATGAGAAATAAGCTCCAACCAGGATATATCAAACACTCTCTCTACAATTTTCTCTGGAAAACTTTATGCTATTTTTAATCATTTTTCTATAGAATGCTACTGACTCAAGCTTTCCAATGCAAAAAGAATCACTTAATTCCGAGTTGATATGAGGAGTCAAAAAATTCTAAAACTGGCCTGAAAAACTAGAACAAGTTATGTTCGTGAACTTCAGAGGGCAAAAAGACCTATTTAGAAGCCGATTTTGAGCAACCTTATTGAACTTACTTTAATTTGAGTACTTGTGGAGACAAAATGGACTTCATACAAGGAAGATATGCCTGTTTTATTGAACAGTGCGCAAAACAGAGTCCAATCTGAATTCGGGTACGAAACTAAATCTACATAGATCTGGAATTCTTTTTTTTTCTATTTTTTCTCTCACTTTTTTTACTTCTTCTCTCTTTTTTTCTTTGACTTTTTTTATTTTTTGTGCCTTTTTTCTCTCTCTCTCTTTCCAAAACAAACTAGATAAGATGCAGACTGGATCAAGCGAAGATGCGAATGACCTCAATTATGATTATGACAATGAATAATGCATGTGGTGGAAATTAATGGATGGGATGGTGGACAGCGGAAGGGATAAGGTTGTGCATCGGCGGCGTGAACAATGTGAATAGAACTCGAAACTCTAAAGAAACTAGACACTAAGACCAGCAACTCGACACGACGATGCAAACGATAATTCAACTATGCAAGCAATGAAAAGAAAATTGCAAAGGCTCAGACTGGCTTGGACAAAGGATGAATAGATCTAACTTTTTATGCTTTTTCTTGGACTATAGGTAAGAAAATGAATCTAATCTAGGGATAACTGGAAATTCTCACCGAGCAACCTGAATACTAATACCACTTGATAGAGGCAAAGGTGTCATGATCTTTCGATGAGATGGTAACTATCGATATGGTGGAGATGACTTTGACGATCCGACTACAAACGTGCAATGACGTAGTGCCTTAGTAGTCGCTAAACCAACTCCGAGAGGTTATTGACCACGCTGGAGCACAATCAACCTGACCACGAAGGTCTATTCCTGCATGCAATCAAAGAACAAGCAAGAATATGATAAAAGCAATCTGAATATTGCGAATATATATGAAGTATTGATAAAGGTGTGGATCCGCAAGTGGTCTTGGCCTGGTGGTTGGACACAAACGAAGTACACGATGCAATGGCTAACTTTTATCTAAACAAATCCCAAGCAAAAAGCTACTAGATTGGTCTACTTATATAGGAGCAAGGGGTGGCGGCCAAGGAGGTGGGAGGGCGTCCCAAGGCAGCCTAAAACTAACCCTAGGTCTTATAAGGCCCATGGGCCAAGTGAAGGTGATGCAACACCTTTGGACTTGTAGTTTGACTCGGATTCTGCTGCAGCGTCATAATGTTTCTTCAATATCTCGATGCTCCGGAGGAATATGAAGGTGGGTTCAATTGGGTTGGAAATTGCACGAAATAAAATTTCCAACAAAAAAAGAATCACCCAATTCGGAGTCTGGATGAAAGAGATCTTGGCGTTTTGAGTCAGTATGACTATGCAGTCCGAATCTGAGTCCAGAACATGTGGGACTTGGACTCTATCTTCTCTTGGCCCAAAAGTGACGCGATAGGACTTTTTGAACAGCACATGAACTTCTCTTTTTCAATTATCTTCATATGTGGATGGTATAAATGTCCCGTACACCTGCAATTAGACATGACACAAAAGTCTATGTAGTATTTTTGTCATGGATAACATAAATAAATTATTGCATAGTTTGCATTAGAAATCACCTCACAAATATGCATGTATCCAATATTTTTGTTCATATCCAAGGTATTCATGTCCTCATCAGGCTTTAAGGGATTTTAAGCTCGACGTTTTTGCGTTGCTTGAGACATGGGCATGATAACTTCACCTCGCAGTTTCTAGGTACTATTTCTAGTGGGTTTGACTATGATTGGCATTGTTTACTACCCCGGGGGAGATCAGGCGGGATCTTGCTCGGGGTTAACTATGAATCTCTTGAGGTTGCTAACGTGTTTTTGGGTGACTACACCGTCAACTTTCATGTGAGTTGGAAACTTGAGGGTTTCGGGTGGGCACTGGTTACTGTGTACAGGGCGGCACAACCAGAGTTCAAACCTGATTTCCTAGCAGACTGGGTTAGGATATGTGGGGGGAGAGGTTACCCATTCTTGTTGGGGGAGACTTCAACATTATTCGAAGGAGAGAAGAAAATAATAACAACAACTTTGAGGCAAATGGTCATTCATGTTTAATGCTATCATCGAGAGCCTCGGCCAGAGAGAGATTGACATCACAGGCACGCAATACACTTGGGCAAATAATTTAGAGAATCCAACGCACGAGAAGTTGGACCGAGTGCTAACAAGTGTAGAATGGGAGAAAAATATCCCCTTGGTAACGGTGCGCCCGTTGCAAAGAGGAATTTCTGATCACACACCCCTGCTTGTCGATTTTGGTGAGGCGGTACACCACGGCAACAAAGATATCTTCTCTTTCGAAACTTCGTGGTTCGAGAGAGAGGACTTCCTTGCTTTGATAGCCAGGGAATGGGCTTCGGAGTAGAGGGGAACTTCGAACGTTGATAGATGGCAATTTAAGATTAGACATCTGAGACAGTTCTTGAGGGGTTGGGATAAGAATAATAGTGGTGCGTACAAGCAGCAACCCATTGCCATGTCTGCTTATGCTCTGTTTGTGTGGGATTTTGCTTCTGCTTTTTTGGCTTTTCCATTTTGGCAAAAAAGCCAAAAAAGCCCCTAAATAGGTGCTTTTTGCTTCGGCTTTTGGCTTATACCATCATACAACAATATTGATTCGTAAGCAAAAAAGCTGAAGCAAAAAGGTCCTATTTAGGAGCTGGTGTAGGGTAGAACCCTAGAGGCCGATCTTTCACGATTGGAGCGGATCCCTACGAGGAACACAAAGAACACGAGGGGAAAATGAGGGGAACACGAGGGGAAACACAAGAGAAACACTCAAACCAACAAGATCCGGTCACACATATGCTAGATCCTCGAAACATAAAAGAGATACATGACCGAATCCAACAAAATACGATACAAGTGGTAACTAGTTCATCTCCATGAGGAGGCCTTGAGGGGGGTCTTCCCATGAGGGGTCTTGAATCCGCCTGGGGGATCTTCTCCGAAGAGGCTGTGGAATCCAATGGAGAAGTAACCAAGTGGATGAGCAAAGCTCTATCTCTAATATGAGCTATCACATTGCTAACCCTAACTAGGAGGAGGGATTATCCTATTTATAGTCATAGTGCAAATGGGGGCGAAGTGAAGGGGTACATGGGCCTCGGGACCGAAAATGTGCGCAGATAGGGTGGTAGTACCAGACCCTCGGGCGGTAGTACCGCTTGTGGGGACCGGTAGTACCGGACTTGTACCACTCGATCACTGGAGCTTGTTGGGTTGAGCGGTAGTAGGGCGAAAGTTGGGCGGTAGTACCGCTTGGATAGTCTTAGCGGTAGTACCGCTTGGTTTGGGCGGTAGTACCGCCCGTTCCGGACTAGGCATGTCGTCTTCATGCTATCGATGTCCATCTTGCACCGTAGCTTCTCCTAGGTTGGTTCCTTGGTACCTAAGCACACAAAGCATCTCCGTTTGAGGTAGTAGCCATGTCTCAAGTGGGTCAAAGGGGAGTTCAATAAAGAGAGAGTTAACCTCGTTTTCGATAGCTCTCGCACGAGCTCTTGTCGTTGGTTTAAATGGTGTCGTGGGGTGTAGATAGGTCCGTGGGATGCTCCGCATCATCTCCCCCCCCCCCCTGGGAAAGATCCGACCTCGAATCGAAAACCTCGTCACCATGGTACGGGGAGAGATCGTTGACGTTGAAGATGTCGCTCACGGAGTACTTGTCGTGTGGTAAGTCGATCTTGTATGCATTGTTGTTGTAGCGCTCGAGCACCTTGAAGGGTCCGTCGGCTCGTGGTTGTAGCTTGTACTTGTGTTCATTGGGGAAGCGTTCCTTGCGAAGGTGTAGCCACACAAGATCTCCAATGTTGAATGTCATGGGTTGCTTGTTGATGTTGAGCTTGGTCGTGAGTCGTTGTACTTGGCGCTCGATGGTGTGCCTTGTATCTTCATGCATCTTCTTGAGGTAGTTCACTCGGGCACTCGCGTCCATGTTGATGCGCTCTTGTAGTGGTAGAGGAAAAATGTCCAATGGGGACAATGGGTTGAAACCATAGACGACTTCAAAAGGGGACTTGCTGGTAGTCGAATGTCTTGCACGGTTATAGGCGAACTCGGCGATGGGTAGGCACTCCTCCCACTCCTTGATGTTCCTCTTGATCAACACGCGTAGTAGAGTGGAGAGTGTTCGGTTTGTCACCTCCGTTTGGCCGTTGGTTTGAGGGTGGTATGCCAAAGAGAACAAGAGCTTGATTCCGGGCTTGGCACATAAGTTCTTCCAAAAGTAGCTTAGGAACTTCACCTCGTAGTCCGAGACTATCGTCTTTGGCACTCCATGTAGGCGCAAGATTTCCCTACAAAAAAGATTTGCAATATGTGAAGCACCGTCTATCTTGTTGCATGGGATAAAATGAGCCATCTTAGAGAATCGGTCCACAACAACAAACACGGAATCTTTGCCATTTCTAGTTCTAGGCAAACCAAGCACAAAATCCATGCAATATCTTCCCATGGATGATATGGAATTGGAAGGGGCATGTAAAGACTATGGGATTGAGCTTTTGACTTAGCTTTGCGACATGTAGAGCATCGGTTGGTGAAGCGTGAGACGTCGTGGAACATCTTGGGCCAAAAGTAGTTCTTAGAGAGCGTAGCAAATGTCTTGTCGCGTCCAAAGTGTCCCATTAGTCCTCCTCCATGAGATTCTTGCAAAAGTAACAAACAAAGAGAAAACTCGGGGATGCAAAGTTTGTTAGCTCACATAAGATAACCATCCTTAATGCAATAGCGTTCCCAAGATGTATGCGTCAAACACTTGGCATAAGGAATAGCAAAAGTAGGATCATGTGCATACAAGTCTTTAATGTGCTCAAAGCCAATGACATTCAATTCAAGTTTGGTGACAAGCATGCATATGCGGGAAAGAGCATCCACCACAACATTTTCCTTGCCTTTGATATATTTGATGACATGAGGAAATGACTCAATGAACTCACTCCACTTAGCATGACGCTTCTTCAACTTAGTTTGACCCTTAAGGTATTTAAGCGTTTCATGGTCGGTATGAATGACAAATTCATGAGGGCGAAGGTAATGTTCCCATTCATGCAAAACTCGCATAAAGCATATAGCTCTTTATCATAGATGGGATAATTGAGTTGCGCTCCGAGAAGTTTTTCACTAAAGTAAGCTATGTGGTGCTTCTCTTCCGTTAACACACCTCCTAGGCCATTACCACTAGCATCACAATGAATTTCAAATGGTTTGTCAAAGTTGGGTAATGCGAGCACCGGAGCATGAGTAAGCAAATTCTTAAGCTCATTAAATGTGGTGTCTTGAGATGGTCCCCAAATGAATGGTGCATTCTTCTTACTCAAAGCATGTAAATGAGATGCAATAGTGCTAAAGTCCTTAATGAATCTATGACAGAAACCAGCTAGGCCAAGGAAACTTCACACTTGTTGTAGGTTGGTTGGTTGGGGCCAAGTTTTAATAGCATTGATCTTAGATTCATCTACATGAACACCCTTAGAAGACACAACGAAACCCAAGAAAACAAGCTTATCAACACCAAAAAGGCATTTGTCCATATTAGCATAAAGGCGCTCTTTCCTAAGGGTTTGCAACACGGTTCTAAGATTGTTGACATGATCTTTGAGGGATTTGCTAAAGACAAGAATGCCGTCGAAATATACCACAACAAATACACCAATATAGGGTCGAAGAACAAAATGCATGACTCGCATGAAAGTACCGGGTGCTTTTGGATAAATCCATTGGCATAACTAGCCATTCATATAAGCCAAATTTGGTCTTAAATGCGGTTTTCCATTCATCACCTGCTTGGATGCGTATTTGATAGTAGCCACTCTTAAGATCAATCTTAGAGAAATTTGTGGCTCCACTAAGTTCATCTAGCATATCATCTAAGCGTGGAATGGGGTAACGATATCTAACGGTGATAGCATTGATGGGACGAAAATCGGAACACATGCGATAAGTGTCATCTTTCTTAGGAACAAGGATTACCGGAACGGCACATGGGCTCAAGCTTTCTCACACATGGCCATTGTCGATGAGTTGTTGTACTTGCCTTTGGATCTCCTTGGTTTCTGCGGGGTTGACGCGGTAGGGTGCTTTGTTAGGAAGGGGGGATCCGGGTATGAGGTCGATGCGGTGCTCGATGCCTCGTAGAGGTGGTAGTCCCGAAGGTAGCTCATCGGGGAAAACATCTTGGAGTTCCTGCAAAAGAGAAGACAACACTAAAGTTAGATTGTGAGAGGTGTTAGTTTTTGGTGTCTCATCCTTGCACAAAAGAATAGTGCATAACACTTGATGGGTTCTCACACACTTCTCTCATCTCACGTTTGGTAGCAAATAGTACTAAGTTTTTCTTGTCGTTCATCGTGGAGACAACCGATTTTGGCTTGTGGCGCTCACTCTCTTTGTGGTGGTTCGCTCTCTCACTATTCTCTCCACGATGGGTGGCTTGCTTGTCGGCGATCACTTGACTTGGAGACATAGGTCGTAGCACGTACTCCTTTCCCTTCATCTTGAAGCTATAGTGGTTCGTTCGCCCGTTGTGCATGACACCTCAGTCAAATTGCCATGGTCGAACAAGAAGGAGGTGGCAAACGTACATCGGGACGACATCACACTCCAAAGTGTCTTCGTATGCTCCTATATTGAAGGAAAGTTGCACCATGTGCTCTACTTGGATAGTGCCGGAGTCGCTTAGCCATTGGACCTTGTAGGGGTGTGGGTGCTTCATCTTGACCAATTGGAGCTTGGAGCATAGTTCTTCGCTTGCCAAGTTATGGCAACTACCTCCATCGATGATGACCTTCACGGACCTTCCATTGATGTCGGCCTTGGTGTGGAATATATAGCATCTTTGGTCTTCATCTTGCTGATGTTGAAGAGTCAAGACCTTGGAGACAACGAGAGCGGGGCTCGAATCCTCATCACAAAACGAGGTTAACTCTCTCTTTTTGAACTCCCCTTTGACCCACTTGAGACATAGCTACTACCTCAAACGGAGATGCTTTGTGTGCTTAGGTACCAAGGAACCAACCTAGGAGAAGCTACAGTGCAAGATGGACATCGAGAGCATGAAGAGGACATGCCCAGTCCAGAACGAGTGGTACTATTGCCCAAACCAAGCGGTACTACCACTAAGACCATCCAAGCGGTACTACCGCCCAACTTCCGCCATACTACCGCTCAACCCGACAAGCTCTAGTGATTGAGCGGTACAAGTCTGATACTACCGGCCCCCACAAGACGTACTATCGCCCGAGGGTCCGGTACTACCGCCCTGTCTGTGCACAGTTTCGGGCCTGAGGCCCATGTACCCCTTCACTTTGCCCCCATTTGCACTATGACTATAAATAGGACATCCCCTCCTCCTAGTTAGGGTTAGCAATGTGATAGCTCATATTAGAGACAGAGCTTTGCTCATCCACTTGGTTACTTCTCCATTAGAGTCTGCGGCCTCTTCGGAGAAGATCCCCCAAGCGGATTCAAGACCCCCTTCAAGGCCTCCTCGTGGATATGAACTAGTTACCAATTGTATCGTCCTTTGTTGGATTCAGATCTTGTACCTCTTTTATGTTTCGAGGATCTAGCATACGTGTGACCGAATCTTGTTGGTTTGAGTGTTTCTCTTGTGTTTCCCCTCGTGTTCCCCTCATTTTCCCCTCGTGTTCTTCGTGTTCCTCGTAGGGATCCGCTCCAATCATGAAATATCGACCTCTAGGGTTCTACCCTACATCATCTTGGTATCATGAGCCAAAGTTGATCATGAATTTGGAGCCCCTACCCTTGTTTTCTAGCCTAATTTTGTTGTGATCTTCCCCAATTTCAAAAATCCACACCAAAAATAGCCCCCAATTTTATTTGTGATTTGTTGGTGTGATGAAGTTTTGTTGGATTTGATCTGTGGATTTGTTGTGCTGCAAGTAAATCTAGCTTCCCCACTAGTTTCACCACTTTCCATCCATGAAATCCATCCAGTTTTGCCCCCGAAATCATCCATTTCCGCCCCAAATTCGCCCCGATCCAGATCTCAGAATTTTCCCGGCACAAGCGGTACTACCGCCCACTCCAAGAGGTACTACCGCTGAGCTCCACAAGCGGTACTACCGCCCCTCCAAGCGGCACTACCACCCCTCCAAGTGTCAGCCTTAGCTGATCGACAGTTTTGCCTAGGTCCTCCAACATATCATCCACATTACTACCACCACTTCCGCATTGTCAACTTCGATACGACCATTTGACTTTGGTTTTGATAATTTGAGTTGTGGTTCATCGTTTCCTAACGTGTTTCGGCTACTTAGGGACGGTTCAACAACGACATCTCCACCGCTCATATTCGTCATCGACATCGACCACTTCACCATTTTCACACCCTCACCGTAAGCAAGAATGGTAACCTCCATATCATCTTGGTATCGTGGTATATCACCATTGTTTATTCCTCTCGCATTTGCATTGTTAACCCTAGCCCATTTTGCGTCACTTTATCGAGACTAGCCATTTGAGAATTGCTGGCAACGTTACTTGTGCACATTAGTGATCATACTTCCCATAGCATACGTACCATATCATTGTGGTGCATATCTTGGTATCATCTTTTGCGTCACAAAGTTGTCATCGCATACACAATTGCTATCTTGGTTCATGAAGTTTTGCATAAGAAAAGAGCTCAAAAGAGAAAGAGCCAACCAAGCTTTTAAGCAAAGAGGAAAGATAAGCAAAGAGCTTTTAAGCAAGAACCATAGCATCATATAACATTAAGATTGTCATACTCGATCATCTTGGATCATATCATCGGAATACCATACATATAGCATACTTGGGATAGAAGTCATTGCATTTTTGCTTAGTAGGTTGTGCACAAGTTTCGTATCCGCCTATTGTGCAATCGTGCTAGCGTCTCTCTAGTGTTGTGCAACACGAGCATTTTTGTGGATCCCACATTTTGGCTCATTCCTTGGTTGCACGACCCCATTTATCTATTTGTGTGTGTGTTCCCGTGTACCATATCTTGCTATTGGTCTACTTGTTGCATTTGCAAATTTGCGAATCTTTTCCAACATTATTGAAGCTCACTAACAATTGCATCAAATTTTGTGCCACCATCCTAACCAAGCTCCTCCATAAGCTTTTATTTGTGTAGGTGTGAGAAACCGACAAGAATTGGTACCAATTGTGCTATTTCCTTGTTACATTTGAGTGATCGTTGATCCATCTTCAACATCGGTCAAGGTACATTTGGTATAAGTTCTTCTCTTTCTTCTCTTTCTCCCACTCACATATTTTCTTGGAATGATGGATAGGCCAAGTTCTTCTACCAACCCACTCTTCATCGAGCAAGACGACGACATGTCATCCTACGTTACCAAGATCCACCCCAAGATGATGTAGGGTAGAACCCTAGAGGCCGATCTTTCACGATTAGAGTGGATCCCTACGAGGAACACGAAGAACACGAGGGGGAAACGAGGGGAACACGAGGGGAAACACAAGAGAAACACTCAAACCAACAAGATCCGGTCACACATATGCTAGATCCTCGAAACATAAAAGAGATACACGATACGAATCCAACAAAGGGCGGTACAAGTGGTAACTAGTTCATCTCCATGAGGAGGCCTTGAGGGGGGTCTTCCCGTGAGGGGTCTTGAATCCACTTGGGGGATCTTCTCCAAAGAGGCCGTGGACTCTAATGGAGAAGTAACCAAGTGGATGAGCAAAGCTCTATCTCTAATATGAGCTATCACATTGCTAGCCCTAACTAGGAGGATGGGGTGTCCTATTTATAGTCATACTGCAAATGGGGGCGAAGTGAAGGGGTACATGGGCCTCGGGCCTGAAACTATGCGCAGACAGGGCGGTAATACCGGGCCCTCAGGCGGTAGTACCGCTTGTGGGGGCCGGTAGTACCGGACTTGTACCGCTCGAGCACTGGAGCTTGTCGGGTTGAGCGGTAGTAGGGCGGAAGTTGGGCGGTAGTACCGCTTGGATGGTCGTAGCGATAGTACCGCTTGGTTTGGGCGGTAGTACCGCCCGTTCCAGACTGGGCATGTCCTCTTCATCCTCTCGATGTCCATCTTGCACTGTAGCTTCTCCTAGGTTGGTTCCTTGGTACCTAAGCACACAAAGCATCTCTATTTGAGGTAGTAGCCATGTCTCGAGTGGGTCAAAGGGGAGTTCAACAAAGAGAGAGTTAACCTAGTTTTTGATAGCTCCCGCACGAGCTCTTGTCATTGGTCCAAATGGTGTCCTGGGGGTGTAGATAGGTCCATGGAATGCTCCGCATCAGGAGCTTTTGTGGCTTTTTGTCAAAATGAAAAGGCTGCAAAAGCATAAGCAAAGCCCAAACAAACGGGTTCTTAGCAAGAAAGCCTTGTGTGCATGCCTTCTGTGTCAGAGACTTCCACAATGTGAACCTTTATACATGGTGAGCATATACTTCTTTTAGAAGGTTGGCTCAACGATTCGTTTGAGCATCTACATCCACAACTCACAAATTCACCCCGCAAACGTCCGCGGGCGCATCCACGTGTAGTGTCCGGACAGAATCTCCCTCCACAACCACCAATCCCAAGTGTCCTAACCCTGTTTCATACAAACACATGCGGACTATGTAGATCATAGGAGATAGCATAAAGACATAGCATTTTAGACATTAGACATCGACATAGTTCATTGAAAAGGGCTGACTAATTTAAATTTTACCTAAATAGAACATAAAACAGCTAGAATATAAACATAGCAATGGGGCGGATGGAATTCAACACTTCCTCGTCGGCCGCTTCCCCTTGGGGTCTCGGCGGTTGTCCGTGGCGTATGCATCCGTGGCAGGCGGCAGCCGCTCTAGCGCAGATCTGGACGACATGCAGTTGTGCCTCGCTCCACCCTACATCGTCGCCATCATTACCTGATGGTAGGTGTGGCCCACTGTCTCTGATTGCCACTACCACGCTGACGTTCTGGGGGGTGTAGACACCAGCACCTAGCGGCTCCCAGTAGCTGGGGCAGGTGCTGGCGGTGTCGACCGCCGCTGCTCGTGATGTCGCCTCGCCGTGGATGGCAAAGAGCGGGCAAGGTGGCGTCGAGTCGTCGCGTAGGACGAGCTACCGGCACAGGAAGTTGGGGACGCCCGTTGAAGAGGAGCTCTCGCCCGGGTCCATCTACAAGCGCCAGAGCACAATGTGGAGCGCGAGCTCCTCCTCGTCCGGGTCGGACAAGCTCGACGAGTCACTAGCGGCGAGCCCCACCCAGTCGATCTCGTCGGAGCCGGAGTCGGCCATGGCGAAGGGGGCGAAGGGGAGGAGACGCGGGAGAGCGGAGAGGGTAAGAGGACTGAAACAGTGGGGTTTGACTACGGTTTCTCGCCCGGATGTGGTTTTTGTGGGGTCGGTGGAGGGGCAGCATGTGCAAGGCCGGTCCGGCGTGGGGGCGGCGGTTGTAGATGCACTTACCAAGTTGGTCATACCTCGTCTCCTTTTTTTATCTTACCGAAAAAACAAAAATTCAATGGACAGCAAGACCTTTGTGCATTTTAAAATAGATGGAAGGAAATCTGAGGTGTGGCATGATAATTGGATCATGGGGTCTAGTACTATGTGCCCGATGGGTAAACTCGTTGAGACGCCGGTTCAGCTTGTACTATGAGGCTGTTTGGTTGCTACCTGGGAGATGTGCGTGAGAAAAATAGGTGCTTGGTGTGCGCCTGAAGATTGAAACATTTTTGTCTGGCCAGGCTGCCCGCGCTAGTAGCTGTTTGGTTTGCTGCCTGAGCCTGGACTGCTAGCAGACATGTGGGGCAGCTTCTGATCTCTTTAATCAGTACAGTTTGCTCAACTTCGATGCCAGGCAAGTGGATTTGCGTCTTCAGGCGTCCGATCTGGGTGGCCTGGATCAGGCTAACCATATGCCAGGACAGCTAACCAGACTAATCATCTCCGTATGTGTTCCAGGCCAGGCTACCAGCGGACTCCTCAGGCCATGAACCAAACAGGCTACAGGCAGCTTCCAGGCACACCACAGGCCGGGCAGTTTTGACTCAGGACGGCAACCAAACACCCCCTATGTGCCCACAGGTACAGAGCAGACCTGGAAGGCACTTTGGAAATTGAATGTTCTACCAAAGATACGTGTTTTCTGGTGGCGAGTGGTGAAGGACATGTTGCCGTGCTACGACGAGCTGAAACGGGGACATATCAAGGTGATGTCTATATGCCCCCTGTGTGGACATGGAGAGGAAACATTATATCACTGTTTGAATACATGTGATCATGCGCGACTGTTCTGGGAGGAAGCAGAGGGATTTTTTGGTGTTAAACTTCCTAAGCTTCACCCAGGAACGTGGACCAAAGACATGCTAGATGTGAGAATAGTCATGAAGGATACAGCAGCAATTCTTTTTTTTTTTTTGCGAACACGCAAAAGCTTTGCGCGTCAATGTATTAGAAGAAGAGAAATAGAAGTACAGAGAGTCCGGCGGCTTGCCGTGGTTACAATCATCCCCACGGTAGCATATGGTGGGCAGCCATTAACACCATGGGGCACCCAACAACGCCCTACATGCTAGAAGGTCCTACCTCCAGAAGTCCGACAACCCCCTCGCACCAGAAAGTTTCCATAGCTCAACCTCATCACTGATGCGACGATAAAGCTCTCTAGCAACGACCGCTGACCGCTCGAAGACACGACTATTACGCTCCCTTCATAGCATCTAGACGATGAGGAGGGCAAGCGAATCAAACCTCTTCCTCCGCTCCTTCGGGATACAGCAGCAATTCTGGTTACTGTAATGTGGGCAATTTGGCATAGCAGGAATAAATACACTCATGGTGAGAACAAGTTTCAACCCAGGCAATCGATGAGATCCTCATTGCTGAAATTGTTCGAGCTTTAGAGATCCCGGAGACTGTTCGGGAGAGGATGCAGCCTACAGTTAGATGGGCAGCCCCGATGCCAGGGTGGATCAAGATCAATGTCGACGGAGCAATGTACGGGTGTAGGTGGCTCGAGACCATGCGGGTCTCTTTCTTTCAGCAAGGTGTGTGAAGTACGATGGTATTACTGATCCGCTGAGCTTGGGAATTCTAGCCTGTCGTGATGGTATGTTACTAGCAATAGAAAAGGGATACAATTCAGTTATCATTGAGACAGATTGTCTCAATGCAAAGGGCATGTGGGAGGCAAGGTTGGAAGGACGTCCATAGGTTTTCATATTCTACAGGAGATGCAAACTGAACTACCTGGTTTTCAGGGATTTGAGCTTCGGTATGTTAGCCGGAATGCAAATAATGTAGCACATGGGTGCGCTAAAGAAGCTCTAGGCATAGAAGATGTTGTAACATACTCTTTTGTAATCCCTGGCTTTCTGAGTGGTCTTCTACACTCAGATAGGCTACGCTGATTGAATAAATTCCGGAGAGCAGAGCTTCAAAAAAAATAAAACTAACCTTACAACAGTAGGTGTAAACTGTTCAACATGATCGCCAATGGTACACTTGATGATCCAATTCTTCTTTTTGTTTCACTCAGGTTTACAGATGAGCAACAAAAGCTGTGACGGAACTCTGGGTCAATGCGAAAACTGAATAAGATTATAAGAATGTTCGCTGTGAACCGAGATGAAAAACTTTAGTACAAAAAGTCATGGTGTACAAGAATGGCAAAAGTCCAGTCTAGCCTTGGAAAGTATCGTCAGCAACTGGCTGGCTATCAACAGGAATATCCAAGCTGTTTTCTTCAGCTTCTGTGGTCACCTCCCTTACATCAGATACTTCAGAGGAATGAGGATTTTCCCACTCTGTGTCCCCGATCGTACGTATATCGACTCCCTCGTCATCCAACTCGACTATGTTCTCCGCAATGGGTATCAGGTCTGTATCGCTTAAACAAGCCTTATCCACGTTATCGTCGTCCATGTCCATATGCTTTGAAGTAGAGCACAGCTCTGACCTTTCCTCACAGATTTGTTTTGTGCTAGTCTCTTGCCTGCAAACAACAGATATCCAAATTATCCATCAAATTTCTTTTAGAAGAATCTCATTTTACACGGAAGCAAGAGAGATTAAATAGCATATGATGTACTCGGAACCTTTGTATTTGTGATTTTAGAGCATCCACGAGAGCTAAGAGTTCTTCCTTTTCTTTCGCAGCAGACTCGAGCTTACTCACAGCTTCCTTTATTCGCATGTCAGCATCGGCTGCTGAAACCCTAGCTTTCTCTTCAGCTCTCACAACAGCTGCTTCTAAAATGACAGCATTTCCTCTAGCTTTTCCAAGCTCAGAGCGCCACATCTGAGCTTCTTGAAGAGCAGAATCTCTTTCCTTGAGTAAATGCTCTCTTTCTTCAGCAAGAAGCTTTGACTTTTCTTCTGATTCCCTTAGCTGTTAACATAAAAGCCAGTTCAAACTAAAAATAAAAATGTGTCAGTTCATATACTTAACATGAACTGTGCTCATCAGGTGCATAAAACGTAAATCATAGAAACAAAATTTGGTCTATAGGGGGCAAAAAGTATGAAACAAATATGTACTATAAGATGAATATAATGTATAGAGATCCACGAAGTGGTTGTTACCCTAAGCAAGGACAATTCAACTTGATTTTCCTGATCTTGTTTCAGGCGTTCAAGTTCTGAAGATAAAAATCTTCTTGCTTCATCAATTGCATGAGCAGCAGAAGCAGCAGTTTCAGCTGCCTCAGCAGTCTCCTGTAATTTATCTGTAATCTCCCTGATGGTGGAATCTCGTGCACGGATATCCTGCAATAGCTGGTGCAGTTCATCATCTTTAACTCGAAGGGTCTCCTGTCGTAGCAATGTGTAGCACATCCCAAATAAGGAAAGGAAAAAACTTTAGTATCCAAAAGAAAAATATACATTTTAGACGATCAAGAACTAGTACCATACAAGACAGCACAAAAAGTACTAAATTTCATCCATCGTATGAGAAGCAAATGCTCTGGCATGGCCTTCCAGGTATATTGCCAACTTCCGGATCACATGATTGCTAGTTACATCTCAATAGTTGTTCAGTGAAACACGCTGAAGCATGTTCACCTGTCTTACCAACACTATAAATGGCTTTCAAGCTTCAAAGTGAAGATTCAATTTATCAGAAATTTGGTTTGTTATCAGAAACTCGGCCTCATAGTAGTCAACTGGTCTGATAAATTATGGAATTAATCAGTCACTTGTTTTAGGAGGAAGCACAGTCTAATAAGTGAATAGCAGATCAACTACATCAGGAATATTTTCGTATTTTGTTTAAAGGAGACAACTGGGTGTCAGATCAATTGTCTACAAAAGAGGTCGTGTATTCATCAATAAGTTTCTTATGCAACAAAAATGACAAAACTTTAATTTAGGTAATCCTTCATTGATAGTTTGAAGAACAGCATACCATCATGATTGTGAGATCATCTAATTGACCTTTACTAAGTTTATTTGTAGTTGAGCCTAAAGCTGCCCGCAGGGAGATCTTCATCGCTGCTTCTACCTCTTTGGATGCTTCAATCGCAGTTGCATTGGCCACAGCCACAACAGTAGCAACTGTTCCCAATTTTGCAGAACCATTTCCACCCAATGAATCCACCGCCTGTTTATGAGCCTGTAGGACCAACTGAGTTGCACTGTAGGTAGATAAGAACTTTTATCAGGTTTCAAGGGTCGTACTAAAGCCCCACGGACAGCGAGTAAAATAACTCAAATAAACAAAAGGGAAAAAGAATAGCAGAAAGCGTCAAATGCAAGCCTTTAGCCAGATTATAGCCTGTTAGCTTACTTACATAGCTATGCAGCAGATATTTCACGAGTTAGCATATTTACATAATTATGCAGTTGATATTTCACGAGTTTGTTCATAACGTTGGACAAGTGGGCACATATTGCCACTAGCAATTATTGTTTTGAAACAAAGGGTACATCTCAGTTCTTCGGGAGCAAAGGGTCAAAGAATTTAAAGAGGGTGCCTCCCAACAAGACAAAAGCAAATCGCCCAACCATTTGATGAAACAACTACATATTGGTGCTTTCCTTAAGCACAATTTCTACACATTAGTAAGCAAATAACAAACAGAACTAATGCAAACATGAGATGTTTCAGGAGAAGGCCAAATTTATACAGAACAATATGTAAATAAGGGTACATGTCATGCAATATATCTTAAATTCTTCACACTCCAAGTGGCTCGAAATTTGTAGAGAAATTCTAAGAGTAAGAAAATGAGAGGGTTGTGTTGATGGTGATGATAGTGCATGGAGCCACATGGCCCATGTATAAATGCCAATATACATTTTAGGGTTCTTCTAGAGTTACAACCGCATATTCTAGACTGGGAAGGTGTTATGTCAGTGATAAATTAAATGCAGTAAACCACAGAAGCAAAGGTGTTTACTAATATGGGTTTATGTAGAAAGGGAGCATGGGTTCTCTCAACGATGTTAACTACAAGAACATATTAATCGTCACTTAGTTTTGAAATAGATCATAAAAAAGAATATGATGGTACTTCCAACATCCATTATAGCGGTCGAATCAAGTGCAATGACAGGCCACAGAACACAAGCTTACTGTAAAGTAGATACCCATGCTCTTGCAGCGCTGGGAGTTTCTGCACAAAGAAAGTACTCCTTTTTTTGTGGAGTCCCAATATCTATAACACTAGTCAATTAACAAAACAATTGATCGAGCCCATATATGATAATAAAGCAAACAAAATAACCTAGAGCTACTCCATAAGGATACATACACAACATCCTTCATATTTTGGCAGTCCACTGCATCAAGTAAAACATGAGGCCATTCAGTGCTTTTACTACCACAAGTCTGAAAATAATAATGAAATAGCAATGAAGCAGAGATCATACTGAAAGTTGGTAGGTGACAAAGTGACGGTGCTTGTTGAATCGAACACAATTATTCCCCTCACAGTTGTATCACTTCTACGAACCCTAAAGCATTAGTTAAATTATGAGATCTAGCATTCTCTTTTTCAAATCTCCATCTGTTTTCAAAAGAAAAGGAGTGTGTAACTTCCAGTCCATACTTGTATTCCATCTTTCCAGTAGCTGGATCAAGTATAACCCACCGCTCATTCCATTTCCTGAGCTGTCAATTGAAGTAAAATTTATCACAAACAAATAAAATGGATGTGCTGGAATATAATAGCAATTTGTTGTGTATCATTATTGTTACTATAACTGCAAAAGCAGAATACAATATGGAGACAACTAAGTAACTCAAAGTCTTAAATTCAAGAAACTGTGCTAATAAACCATAAAGGGAACGAACATTAACTTTGCATCAACCAGCAGGGTTGCACAGTAGACAGCCCTACATCCAGATGTGCAACTTAGTGGTACCTGAATTAAATACCAGAAGTGTGTGTATGCTGCTTCCCTTGAATGAGAATTTGCACAAGTTCACCTGTTGCTACTTAGGGCATCTCCAACGCGGACCCCTAAAACGTACACCGCATCCGTCCATGGACCGGTCGGGACATGGGTCCGGACACTGATACGGGAGCCAACCATCCAAAGAAAGCCGCAAACGTCCGGTCACATTTGATGCAAATTTAGACAAACTGGACAACTTTCATTCAAACTTAAATAATTTTCAGATAAAGCCGGATGATTTTCTTCTAAGCTGGAGCACATACATTACATTTTCGACATATTTCAACTAAACCCTATTCTAACCTAGTCTAAAAGATCACCGACGCCCATTTCCCACAACATGCCTTCCCCATGCCCGGCAACAAGCTCACCGGACGGTCGTGAGCCCCGGGAAATGAAGCTTCAACGGGAAGGGAAGAATAGCCTCCGCGAAGCGGGCAAGCTCACCAGCCGGTAATGAGCCCACCAAGTTTAGTTTTAGCTTCAGCGAGGGGAAGAATAGTGGCCTCCTCCTCCTCCACAAAGTGGGCAAGCTCACCGGTTGTGTGGCCCGGCAAGAAGATGGTGGTGGCCTTCCTGGGACCCAACCGCCGGCGGCCTCCCATGTTCTACTCTTCCTCACTATTGGTGGCGGCCGTGGACGTGTCGGCCTTGTCCTCGGTGTCGTCATCAAATTCCTCCGCCGCCGCGTCAATCTCCACAAACATAGCTTCTTTCTCCGCTCGCAAGACACGGAGCCGCCATCGCTCGTGGCGGATGTCGCGGGCGGCGCGTTAGGACGGGAGCAGCGCCTTCTGCTCGTCCACGTCCGCCACGATGCCCGTTCCGGCGATTTGCTCCTTCGCGAGTCGGTGCTCATGAGGAGACGGAGGTTGTACCTCTAGTCGGCCTGCGCCTACCAGAACGCCTCCTCCCGCTCTTCCATTACCGTATCAGTGAAGTGCGCACGCGCCTCGCCCATGGTGATGCCCGCCTGAACCGCCGAGGGCGGTGGCGCGGGCTAGTCGTCCATTGGCTCGTCCACGTCGCTGCCTTCCGGGGAGCTCGCCAGCAAGCCAGCCTGTATCCGGCTGGCTTGGCGGGCCTGCCAGCCGGCCGCAATACCAGAGAGTTCCTTCTTTTGTTCACCGGAGAGGCTGTCCCACAGGGCTTTGGAGCTCAAGGCCATGGCGGGTGTGGTGCAAGAAGGAGGAGATCAGGAGAGGACAGGTGTGATGCGGTTGTTGCCGGGCACCTGGCCACGTTTAAATAGCGGGGGATGCCACGCGCCAAGAGGCGGGGTGTTTAATGCCAGCCAGTAGGCAGACGGACATGTGACACTCGCATGTAGGCGCCGGAGTAGGTTCCTCGACAAACACACTGGTTTAATGGAGGGAAACGGACAGACGTATGTCGTTTAAATGCGGAGAGAAGGCACGTGCAGCGGCCGGCGCGTCGCTTCAATGCCGGCGGGAAAAAGGATGTCCGGACTGCTGCGTGGATGGGGTACCGCGTTGGATAGCAAAACACGTCCGGACCGCCTGGTCCAGGCGGATGCAGGCGCTTTGAAGGTCCACGTTGGAGATGCCCTTACTACAGCTATAAGAAGGCTGCTTTCATGCTTGAGAGACGAAATTTTCTACTCCCTCTGTTTCTAAATATTTGTCTTTCTAGAGATTTCAACAAGTGACTACATACGGAGCATGAGTAAATCTACAATCTAAAATATGTCTTATACATGTAGTCCATTTGAAATCTCTAAAAAGACAGATATTTAGGAACGGAGGGAGTAGTTCACAGCATAATATCGACGAACTACAAGCACACAAAGTAGAACAAACACCCTTGGCAGCTTGTCATCAACACTCAACACCACACGGCATCATCATGTTGATCGATTTGAAAGTTTGAATGGCTGGACTTGTGAGGTATGGATTTAGTAGACCAGAACCAGAACCATCCAATTAAGAAAGTGTGAAATGAAAGGGGGGATAGAGATTACTGTATCGGATCGCTTTAAGAGAGGGCCCTGGAGGATATGGCGGGTGGAGCTGGAGGAGAGCTGCCGCCTGACCCGCTCCAAGCTGCTCTCCATCTCCCCTACCATCTGTACCCATCATCACAAGGGCAAAATCCCAGGCAGCTTGAGTGAGATTCCTTGCGGTGTGAGGAGATGGAGTCGAGACGCGAGAAATCTCGTCGAGCTCGATCCAAATCGATGCAATCCCGGGACGATGAAGAACTCACCGTGCTGCGCCCGCCGTTGGCGTTGGAGTCCATGGCCGGAATGGATGGATCAGGGGGGTGGAAGAGGATCGAACGAACGATGCCAGGAAAAAATGATGATCTGTAAACTCTACCAGTAACTCTGAAACCGACACGAAGCTTTTCTTGACTCTCAGATGGACTGGCAAAGATCTGCTGCCTTCGTACTTGTATTACGTGTTCCATTATTTACGTGTACGACTAGCAGAAACAGAAAACGTACTCACTCGTTCCAAAATGCAGGCCTTCCTCTATTCTCGTGTTTCAATTTTGATCATAAATTTAACCGACGAGATATAATTTTTTTCTCCTGCCGCAATCGGTCTCGTTGGTTAAATTTATGATCAAAATTAGACCTCAAAAAACGCAGGCACACTATATTTTGAAATGGAGGGAGTATTATGTAATTCGATCTCCACTCTACAGTTAGGTTCGATGCGAATCGGGGTTCCGCATTATACCGTCAATAGCCCCCTATGGCGAGTTGAGCGATGCCTCGCTAAATAACATGCTAATAGCATATATTAAGCCACGATATTTTGTCGTAGCATGTTACTTCCTTCGTTCCAAAATAGATGACCAAACTTTATATTAATTTTAATATAAAGTTGGGTCATTTATTTTGAAACGAAGGGAGTATTTCTTTCATTGCTCCTACCTCGACTCAATCTCCACCATATCATCCGCTACAAGTATGCATACATGCCCCGCGGACGACATACACCCTCACCCCCAACCCCGCGTCGCCTCTTCCTGGCGACACGGGAGGCAACCCCATCGGCAGCGCCACCCCCAGCCTATTGGCGAAAACCGAGCAGACTTCAGGGGGTGGCGGCAGGGCATCTTCCTGGGAGGCACGAGGCACATATCCGGTGCGACGATATGGCTGCGGCGGATTCATCCATGGCGTCGTGGTGGCTGCCTCGGGTCGGCGGTGCCTGGGAGTGGTGACGCAGTGATACGCTTGGTGGTGTGGCGTCGTTGGCGTGAGGCTGCGTGCATGGGCACGGGACCGATCTGGATCCTCTCTGGACCCGACCGAAGCATATTGCGTTGGCTATTCGAGCGCTAGTAGCATTTTTTCCATGGGCAGCGGCCAAACGCAAAGATGAAGCGTCGTGGTTGGATAAAGTCTAGAAGAGACTATGTATGAACAGATTAAAAGTTTTCTAAAAAAAACTAAATGCTGATGGATCTTTTGACCTTGACTTGCTCAATGCTCCTTTGGAGCTGTTCTTAGGGATTCAAATGGTAAATTTATTGCTGGTGGAAATGGGATAATAAAGTGGGGTGGAGATTGATGCGGAGCATTCTACGGGCATCATCATGTCAAAGAGTCCGTTTGACAAGTGACACGTGCGACCTCTACTTCTCATACATAAAAGTGAATCTTCTTCTCTACACGTGTTCATTTGACCCCTTCGAGGATGGTATACTACTTGACACTCCACTCGTGTGCATGCATAGGTATTGTCAGAGCTTCACGGATGACGAGGAGTGCAAGCGCCAAGAAACGCCTACACCATCCGCGAGGGAAGTATGGAAGCGAAGACGGAAGAAGAAGGATCTGCCCAGCCCAGAAGGACCGGAACAACCGCCCAACTACCGCCCGGGCAGAACAACCGGCCGCCTACTGCCCAACAACTGACCCACCTTCTGTGATATAGTGGTGCAAGGCCGGTGCTGCACCGGTTGTACCGGTTACTGCCAAAAGACCGGTACAACCACCCCGACGACCGGAACAACCGATGTCCCTTCGGTGTACAGCTCCAGAACCAGCGCATGGACTCCCGGTGGTACTACCGGTCACATGACCGGTACTACCGGCCTGCCTGCGCGCAGTGAAAGGGTTTTTACCCCATGTATCCTCTCCCACTTACCCCTTCGTGGCTTAGACTATAAATAGACCTCCCCCTCATCCTTTCTAGGGTCAGCAAATATGATAGCTCATTCTTAGGTGAGCTTTGCTCCTACCTCTACTCTTGAGAAAGAGAGAGAGACTACCATTTCCATGGAGTTCAAGACCTCCATGTGAGAAGAGCATGCGGGATATCATCAAGACCCCCTCGCGGGAAGATCCGTCTAGGATACCATCAAGACCTCCTCTTGGAGATGAACCTTACCTTGTATCTTTTCCTTTGTTGTTCATGTACCTTGTGGATCTTGTGTGTTTGATTGTCTAGTGGATGTGTGATTGGACTTGTTCTTGAGTGTTTTCCCTTGTGATTTCTCTCGTTCTTCCCCATGTTCTCCGTGTTCCTCATAAGGATCCCCTCCAATCGTGAAAGATCGGGTATCTAGGGTTCTACCCTACATCATCTTGGATCAGAGCAAGGTTGATCACGAATTTGGAGCCCCTAGCCCTTTGTTTTCTAGCCTAATTTTGTGTGTTCTTGCCCAATTTCGAAAATCCCCACCAGAAATAGCCCCATTTTTTTGTGATTTGTTGGTTTGATGATGTTTTATTGATTTTGATCCATGGATTTGCTTGGTTTCGAGTGGATCTAGCATCTCCCCAAGTTTCCCCACCTTCCATCCACTAAATCCATCCAATTTTTGCCCCGAAATCATCCTTTTCTGCCCCAAAATCGCCTCGATCCAGATCTACGAATTTTCCCGACCCCAGCGGTACTTCCGCCTCCACAACCGGTACTACCGCTGAGCTCCGCCCCTCCCAGGTTCAGCCTTGGCTGATTGATAGTTTTGACCATAACTTTCACATCCGGAGTCCAATTTTCGCGTTCTTTAGCTCGTTGAGAAGCTATTGACATCCCCCATATATTTAGATAGGTTTCAACACCATTTGTCTCCATCAAGTTTTCCGAAATTTGACAAGTTTGCCAAGGCCCTCCACCATATAATCTGCATAACCACCATAGCCTTCTGCAACCTTACCCATTTTGATCCCCATAGCATTCGTGGTTTCTTGAGTAGCGATTCGAGTCTCCTAAGGTGTTTAGGCTACTTAGAGACGGTTGCTTATTCATCAACCACCACCACCATTTCCGCATAACCCTCCCCACCATACACTTCCACCACCCCAACTAAACCCAATTTTGTTTGAGCTTGTTTGGGTTGTGGCTTGTGTCTCCTAAGGTGTTTCGGCTACTTAGGGACGACAACTTCAACTCTGCCACGTGTATAGCCCATCATCCCACTTCCGCATTGCCAAGTGCAAGCTACCACCGCTTTCCACTACCACCATTTGACTTTTGCCCTTGAGATTTTGAGTTGTGGTTTTTACGTTTTCTAAAGTGTTTCGGCTAATTAGGAACGGGTCGACTTCGACAAACCGCCTCTCACCATCGACACGGACGGTAACCTCGACGACATCATTGTATATTCCCCTTTCCTTTGCATTGATAACCCCTAGCCCATTTTGCGTTACTTGCCTATCGAGACTAGCCATTGAGTACTGCCGGCAACGTTACTTGTGCACATTAGTGATCATCCCTTCCATTGCATACATACCATATCATATTGGTATCATCATATCATCTCTTGTGTCACAAGATTGTTCCCGCGTATACACAATTGCTATCTTGGTTTGTGCATTATGCAAAAGTGGCCATAAAAAAGAATAAAGCTTTTAAGCAAAAAATAGAGAGCAAAGAAGCTTGTAAGCAAGTGCCATAGCATCATACCACATTGCATATAAGATTTTCATATCCGATCATCTTGGATCATCTTGAGAGAAACACCGGGAACAATACATACATAGCATACTTGGGATAGAAAGTCTATCCATTTTGCATCTTATAGGTTGTGCACAAGTGTCGTATCCGCCTATAGAGCAATCGTGCTAGCGTCTCTCTTGAGTTGTGCAACACGAGCGTTTTCCACGGATTCCACATTTTGTGCTCATTCCTTGGTTGCACGACCCCATTTATCTATCCGTGTGTGTGTGTGTTTCTGTGTGCCATCCATTGCTATTGGTCTACTTGTTTCACTTGCAAATCTGTGAATCTCTTTCAATATTATTGACTCTTGCTAACATTTTGCATCAATTTTTTGTGCCACTATCCTCACCGAGCTCTACCATAAGCTTTACTTGATAGGTGTGAGTGAACGAGTCCGGTACCAATTCCACTACTCTTTCATTTCACATTGAGTGAAACGGGATACATCTCAACTTTGGGAAAAGGTCACTTGGTATTGTTTATCTCATTTCATACTCACCTCTACTCGAGTCTTGTGATGGATAGGCAAGGCATTTCACCTTCGGTCTACAACAACAACGAAGAGTTCGATGCCATGAAAAACAACTCTGACGCCAAGATGCAAGCTCAAATGGAGAAGATCAAAGCCCTCATCAAGTCCTACAAGCGATCTTCCTCATCTTCGAGAAGACGCTCAAGAGCACATCCTTCCGAGCTACCATCTCCGGCAAGATCACATCGGCATCAACACCATCACCAACAAGAACGTGAAGGTCAAGAGCTCAACACCAACAACCGATCAACCACTTCACCATCTCCCTTGGCATCTTCGCCCAACGGCTTCAAGGCATCTTCGCCTACGGACATATGGCATCTTCCCCAATAAGCACCCCAAGACTACGCTCAAGAGAAGCTCCCCAAGCTCAAGTCCGCGACTTCCACGAGCTACTACGACCTCGACACCAACCACGAGATTCCTTTCTATGGGACTCTAGAACCCGAGGAGTCTCTCGAGTGGGAGCGCCTAATGGACGACTACCTCAAGCTACATCAAGTTCCTCCCGAAGATCAAGTGAAGTGCGCCACAAGAAACTTCCATGACTACGCGTCCACCTGGTGGCTTCACACACCTTCGGTGAGCTACGAATGGGTTGGTCCAAGACAAAGAGAGCTTTGCAACGAGAGTTCGCACCTCCAACCTACACGGAACAACTTCGACGCCAATTGGAGAACACCATCCAAGGATCCAAGTCCATCGACAAGTACTTCAAGGAGATGAAGATTGCCTTGCGACGATCCGGCGTGGACGACCCCATCTTGATGAAGTTCCACTTCATGATGGGATTGAACAACGACATCTCCAAGACTATCTTCCTCGAGAACTACAAGTCCCTCGACGACTACTACATTGGTGCTCTCAAGGCGAAACAAGAACTCATGAAGGCCAAGGATTCTCCATCCCAAGCTCACTTCACGACGACCAAGCTCCGTGAGAATGAGCATGAGGATAGTACCACCAAGATGTCCAAGCCCAACGAGCTCCAAGATGATGCTCCCAAGTTTGACTTCACCGCCATCCCTCTTTGTGGCATTGATGATGCCGAGTCTACCACGACTCTTTTTCAAGACGGTGTGGTGACAAGTACGACTCCGGAGACCCTCAAGGACAAAGCTTTGGAGGCGAGCGACAAGGTGGCGAGCAAGGATGAAGCTTCCATCTTTGGAGGCGAGAGTGATGATGTGCCATCTTTGGCCTTCATCCACGGCGACGGTGACGAGATGATCGAGCATGGGATTTTCCCTTCGGTCATGGAGGAGAGTGATGATGTGCCATCTTCGGCCTTCATCCATGACGACGACAACGAGATGGTTGAGCATGGGATTGTCCCTTCGACCACGACGACGTATGATGACTTGAGTGACTTTTGCCACCATATTGAGAGTGAGAGTGACTTCACCACTAGCCCCATATATGACGAGTTGCCCCAATTTCCATGTGAGGAGAGCCACAACCCCCACCACTTGAGTGAGATGAGTGACTCCACCATATGTGACTTTGAGTGCACCTACTTCGAGGGAGTGAGTGAACCACCACATAGGGAGAGTGAGATAGTTGATAGGTCTTGTGAGGCAATTTGCTTTTCTAACAACTTGACCTCTGCCTCTATTGTGTCTTCTCATTTGGTGCTAGGTCCCATATATGATGATGCGCCGATCCTCGATGACTTCGTCCTTCCTTTGGACAAGATGATGGCCATGGTGGAATATGATGCACCCCCCACATGGTCTCAAGATGAAGATGACCACCATTTGGTCTTTCCCACCTCACCTACACCACATGAGTGGAATGACAAAGGTAACAAAGGTGACAATGATGCTCTAGTCCCACTAGTGTACATTCTTGACATTGATTGCTTGCACGATGTTGATCCACCTAGTACCATGCTTCATGCTAGTATGATTTCCCCATGCGATGATTTGCCCATTTATGATGAGTATGATGATTCTCATGTGGAGTCTATTAGTTGTGATGCCATGTTACATAGGATTTCTTGTGACAATTCTTTAGGTCACATCATGTTTGATAATCCGCTTGACTTGTCATATGCTATGCATGAGATCAACCATATGTCACATTTGCAATCTCTTCATAGTGACTATGCATATGCCATTAAAATAAACCCAATTTGCACTTATGGCATAGATGACAAGCCCATGGTTATTGGCATTTGTTTTTCTTGTGATGATAGTGATATGCTCCCTTTGCATCATTTATCTCATACGCCATGCCATGCCCACCTAGCTTTGGATATGCATTGTTTTGGATGTTGTCCATTTTCTCCATATGATGTTTCCAATGTTGTTCATGAGGAGACCCCCATAGTTTCCTCATACATGTTAGGAGATTTTGATCCATCCCATCCATTGCATGATCCCAATAATTATGTGCACCATATGTTTTCCATGAATGAAAATGCTATTGATGTGCCATATAATTGTATGCTCAATTTGCATCCCCATCATGTTATACATAACAACTATTCTTTCATGATGGATGACATGTTCTTATACCATGCATCAAATTTCTTTGAGCATTTCTTATCTTGTGCTAACTCAAACGTGCACATACACATCATGATGGATGATGTGTACATTTACCACGTGCACAATTTCTTTGGTTTGTGCCTCTTTTATGTAGGTACCCATGAATACTTGTCAACCTCACAATCCCATGAGTTGACAAAACGAGCTCTAGAGAGCAACGACAATTTGGGATCCCATGGATTGTCTTTCCCATCGCTCTCTTTGCGCAAAGACTTCACGCATTTCTTCTACATGACCCTCACATGGTTATGGGTTATTGGCTATTACATATTCTATGCCCATCTTGCCATGTTCACTTTGCATGATATGCTTATTCCTATGCCTTTGCCATGCATTTGTGACCCATGCTTTGCATTACACATGATGATTGACTCTAGTACTTGTATGTGTATTTGCAAGCTTGGCGGGGATATTTCTTGTTATTGCCATGTTTGCTTTCTACCCCTTTCCTATGATGATACTTCCATCTTGCTTTGTGTTTGTGCTTGTGACATGTCATGCGCATTGTATATGCCTATTATTTGCTCACATGACATGATTGCCATGATTTTCTTTAGTATATTGCATCTTCGCACTACTAGCTTGCATGACTTGATTACTATGCTTGCTTATGTTGCATCACCAATGACTCATACTTGCTCATTTCATGCGGTTGATGACAACCATCTAAATGCTTTGCACATGATTGTTATTGCTTCTATTCACATATATCCATATGTTGCCTCTCTCGTGCTAGATTTGCCATGTATTGAGTGCAACAATGCTCTTAATCTTGCTCGTGAGATTGCCCCCATAGCATTCTCGCATATATTTGGAGATTTTGACATATTACTTGTGAAGCATGCTTGTCTTACCTGTTTGCCCATATACCTAGTGCCATGAATATTGCCATTGTTGCATCATACTATTCATGCACTTGTGATTCTAATGGTTATGTGCAAGAGAAGAGAACCATCATGATGCATGGTGTGTTTATCTACCATGCGCACACGCTTTTGTTTTGTTTTGTGCATGTGTAGGATACTTGGACTTCGTGTCGACTTCCACTTCATGTGAGTTGACCATTCAAGCTCTTGAGAGCGAGCCTCATACATTCTACCACGACTCACTTCTACACCACATTTCCTACCACTTCGACATTGTGAAGAATGCATAAGGACACACTTTCAAGGTGACATCCTTCTTGAGCTTGGATATTGTGGATCATACTTCATGTGTTGCTTGCACCATTTGCACGCATGTTCGCAATATTGATTTCACCCAAGATTGTCACATTTCCATGCCTCATGACATATATACCTTGTGTGTTGCATCCAATTCTTGGACTACTTGATCCTATCATATGTTTGGTTGCAACAATGTCATTTCTTCACATATTTCATGTTCCATTGATTACTACATGATTGACTTTATCGCCTCACACATGATGAACAATTGCTCTTTCTATTGTGTTGAGTGCCACACTATATTCACTACGCCCTATGCACGTTATGCTTGGGTTGTCTTGCACTTGACCCATGTGTTTAGACACTTCATTTTATTTGGTTTTGTGAATGATTCTTATGCCTACCATAGACCTTTCATTGAACGCTTTGTGAATGCTTGCTATGAACTTGAGGTAGATGCTTATTCTCTTAT
The DNA here is from genome assembly GCF_018294505.1 of Triticum aestivum. Taxonomy (NCBI): domain Eukaryota; kingdom Viridiplantae; phylum Streptophyta; class Magnoliopsida; order Poales; family Poaceae; genus Triticum; species Triticum aestivum. The sequence goes on along the minus strand of NC_057798.1, from coordinate 373,429,732 downwards.
CACACATATTTGCATCTCTACCTCACATTTACATGTTTGTTTCCATGATGACCTTGATTTTGCTCAATTCATATGCTTAAATGTCATGACACAATCCTTTGTCAAACCATATGTTATGCTTGATGACAACACTTGTTGGGTGAATCACCTCTCGAATGCTTGGTTTTGCTCTAACGCCAACCTTACTTGTTTTTCCAAGTGCTTGTTATGCTTGCTCCTTTTTACGGAACCACAAGACGGTGCGACTTTCGAGAGTGTCCATTTCGAGCTACAAGATGATGAATGCTTGGTGATCGTCAACTTCTACACGGCGATATCATCTCTTTCCCATGGTGATTTGGATTTCGATTCGAGGTCAGATCTTTCCCAAGGGGGAGGGGATGATGCGGAGCATCCTACGGGCATCACCATGTCAAGAGTCCGTTTGGCAAGTGACACGCACGACCTCTACTTCTCATACGTAAAGGTGAATCTTCTCCTTTACACGTGTTCACTTGACCCCTTCGAGGATGGTATACTACTTGACACTCCACTCGTGTGCATGCATAGGTATTGCCAGAACTTTGCGGACAACAAGGAGGAGTGCAAGCGCCAAGGAACGCCTACACCATCCGCGAGGGAAGCGTGGAAGCGAAAGCGGAAGAAGAAGGATCTACCCAGCCCAGAAGGACCGGAACAACCGCCCAACTACCGGCGGAACAACCGGCCGACTACTGCCCAACAACCGGCCCACCTTCTATGATCGAGCAGTGCAAGGCTGGTGCTGCACCAGTTGTACCGGTTTCTGCCAAAAGACCGGTACAGCCGCCCCAACGACCGGAACAACCACTGCCCCTTTGGTGTACACCTCCAGAACCAGCGCCTGGACTCCCAGCGGTACTATCGGCCACATGACCGGTCCTACCGGCCTGCCTGCGCACAGTGAAAGGGTTTTCACCCCATGTATCCTCGCCCACTTACCCCTTCGTGGCTTAGACTATAAATAGACCTCCCCCTCATCCTTTCTAGGGTCAGCAAATATCATAGCTCATTCTTAGGTGAGCTTTGCTCCTACCTCTACTCTTGAGAGAGAGAGAGAGAGAGACTGCCACTCCCATAGAGTTCAAGACCTCCATGTGAGAAGATCCTGCGGGATATCATCAAGACCCCCTCGCAGGAAGATCCGTCTAGGATACCATCAAGACCTCCTCTTGGAGATGAACCTTACCTTGTATCTTTCCCTTTGTTGTTCATGTACCTTGTGGATCTTGTGTGTTTGATTATCTAGTGGATGTGTGATTGGACTTATTTTTGAGTGTTTGCCCTTGTAATTGAGCTCAATAAGGTTGGAGTAGGGTTGGAAGTCGGCAATATTCTTGATGGGATGATTGAGGACATTCAAGAAACGTGCCATAGTTTGCTCATCATCTTCCTTCACATTGGCTCTTAGCATGGCTATCTCCATTTCCTTGTAGTATTCTTTAACACTCTTTGTTCCTTGCTTGAGTAGTTGGAGCTTCTTGAAGAGATCGCGGTTGTAGTAGGTGGGCACAAAACATGCTTGCATGACACCTTTCATTTGAGCCCAAGTGGTGATTGGTGGTTCACCTCTTGCTTCTCGGCGCTCAAGGACTTGTTCCCACCATATGAGCACATAGTCTTGGAACTCAAGTGATACCATAGCGATCTTCTTCTATTCCTCATAGTTGTGCAAACGAAAGATTTTGTTGACCTTCGATGCCCATGATAGGTACTCTTCGGGATCATTGCTTCCATTGAACTTGGGCATAGTGAACTTTAGCTTGCCGTAGTGTTGCACTTCATTGTGTTGGGGTCAAGGGTGATGATGACGCCCTTGACATGGAGGATTATCAACCTCATGTTGCTCTTGGTGTGGAGGATTTCCATAGTCGTCTTGTGCTTGTTGAACTTGAGGTTGTGGAGGAGCTTACTGAGCTTGTGGAGGTGCTTGAGGAACTTGACGTTTCACTCTTGGTTGGTAGTTCCGCTCTTGGATTTCTTCTTGAAGTGCTTCCTCTTGATTGCGCCTATCGCGGTAGCGTTTGGCAATGGCTCGACTTGATTCTTGAAGGGCACGTTGCGCCTCAAGAGCTTGTGCTTCACATTGTTGTTGTTGAAGACATTGATTCTCGGTGTCTTATTCATCTTGATGTTGTCTCGCTCGCTCTTCCTCTTGGTGATGTTGATGTTGTCGTTCATGAGCTTGTGTACGAGGAACTTGGTGTTGACGATGACGATGTGCTTGCTTGTCGACTTGCTCTTGTCGATGATTGCCGTGTAGAGGATTACGAGATGCTTGGCGGTCGTGACGCACGACTCGATGTAGAGTGTTTTATGTCGGTGTACTTGAGCCGGAGAAGGTGTCGTCGGTGTGTCAACTCGAACGGCTCCGTCTTGAGTAGTAAGAAGTGGAAGAATGGCGGTTCACCAACAAGGCACGGATCTCGTCCATTATTGCGTCTTTCTCTTGTTTGTGAGCGTCGAGCTTGTTGTCAAAGTAGTCTCTTGTTCGTTGCTCGGAGAGTCGCAAGTCAGTGGCGAGATTGTCGATGTGGTCACTCATTGCTTGTTGCTCTTGATGCAATGCTCGTAGTGCACCAAAGAGGTGGCTCTTGGTGACATATGATGACATGTGGTCGTCTTGCTCGATGAAGAGTGGGTTGGTAGAACAACTTGGCCTATCCATCATTCCAAGCAAAAAAAATGTGAGTGGGAGAAAGAGAAGACTTATACCAAATGTACCTTGACCGATGTTGAAGATGGATCAAGGATCACACAAATGTAGTCAATGAAATAGCACAATTGGTACCAATTCTTGTCGGTTCTCACACCTACACAAGTAAAAGCTTATGGTGGAGCTCGGTTAGGATGGTGGCGCAAATTTGATTCAACTATTAGTTAGACTCAAAGATGTTGAAAAAGATTCACAAATTCGCAAATGCAACAAGTAGACCAAGCAAGTAGTGGTACACGGAAACACACACACAAATAGATAAGTGGGATTGTGCAAAACAAAAATGAGCCAAAATGTGGAGTCCACGAAAATGCTCTTGCTGCACAATACTAGAGAGACGCTAGCACGATTGCCAATAGGCGGATATAGAGCTTGTGCACAACCTACGAAGCAAAAATGCAACAACCTCTATCCCAAATATGCTATATGTATGATATTTCAGAGATATGATCCAAGATGATCGGGTATGACAGTCTTAATGTTGTATGATGCTATGGTTCTTGCTTATAAGTTCTTTGCTTATCTTTCTATTTTTGCTTAAAAGCTTGTTTGGCTCTTTCACGTTTGACCTTTTTTCTCATGCAAAACTTCACGAACCAAGATAGCGATTGTGTATGCGATGACAACTTTGTGACACAAGAGACGATACGAAGATATGCACCACGATGATATGGTATGTATGCTTATGGAGAGTATGATCACTAATGTGCACAAGTCAGCCGGCAATACTCAATGGCAAGTCTCGATGGGTAAGCAACGCAAAAGTAAGGCTATGGTGGTTATCAATGCAATGGCAAGGCATAGACCAAGATGTCGTCGAGGTTACCGTCCATAGCGATGATGAGTAGTCGACGAAGATGAGCGGTGGTGATGTTGATGTCACGCCGTACCTATATAGACGAAACACAATAGGACACGGGAAACCACAACTCAAATTCTCGAACCCAAAGTCGAACGGTGGTGGCGGAAAGCGGTGGTGGTATAACGGATGATGTGGTGAAAGCCCTAGGCAAAGATGCCAAAGGTTGGAAAATTTGATGGTGTATATTGATGTTGGAACCTATCTAGGTGGGTGGGGATGTCAATAGCTTCTGAACGAGCTAAAGAACACGCAAATCGGATTCCGGATGTGGAAGTTATGGGGAAAACTGTCAAGCAGCCGTAGCTGAAACTGGGAAGGGCGGTAGTACCGCTTGGGGGGCGGTAGTACCGGTCCTGAAGCTCAGCAGTAGTACCGGTTTGATGGGCGGAAGTACCATTGGGGTCGGGAAAATTCGCAGATCTAGATCGAGGCGATTTTTGGGGCAGAAATGGATGATTTTGGGGCCAAAATTGGATGGATGTAGTGGATGGAAGGTAGGGAAACTTGGGGAGATGCTAGATCCACTCGACACTAAGCAAATCCAATGATCAAAATCAACAAAACATCATCAAAACCAACAACTCGCAAAAAATTTGGGGGGCTATTTTTTTGGTGGGGATTTTCGGATTTAGGACGAAATCAACAAAATCAAGCTAGAATACATGGGGTAGGGGCTCCAAAAACGTGATCAACGTGGCTAATGATACCAAGATGATGCAGGGTAGAACCCTAGAGGATGATGTTTCACGTTTGGAGGGGAATCCTATCAAGAACACGAAGAAAACAAGGAGGGGAACAAGGGAAAAACACGAGAGAACACTCAACCAACAAGAATAAAGTCACACACGTGCTAGATCATCGAGACACAAAGTGATACAAGATCCGAATCCAATAAAGGACGATACATAGGGTAACCGGTTCTTCTTCGTGAGGAGGTCTTGAAGAGGGTCTTCTCCGAAAGGAGGTCTTGAATCCAACGAGGATCTTCTCCAAAGAAGTGTTGGTCCCTCGCGGTGGAGTAGATCCGGATGGATGAGCAAGGCTCTATCTCAAAATATGAGCTATCACAATGCTAACCCTAATACGAAGCTAGGAGACAAGTATATATAGTGCTAAGCCACGAAGGGGTAAGTGGGAGAGGATACATGGGGTGAAAACCCCTTTCACTGCGCGCAGGCAGGCCGGTAGTACCGGTCATGTGGCCGATAGTTCCGCTGGGAGCTCATGCGGGGCGGTAGTACCGGTCAGGTGGTGGTGGTAGTTCCGCTGGGAGCCCAGGCGCTGGTTCTCGAGGTGTACGCCAAAGGGGCTGCGATTGTTCTGGTCGTCGGGGCGGTTGTTCCGGTCTTTTGGTATAAACCGGTACAACCGGTGCAACACCGGCCTTGCTCCGCTCGATCACAGAAGGTGGGCCGGTTGTTGGGCGGTAGCAGGCCGGTTGTTCCGCCCGAGCGGTAGTTGGGCGGCTGTTCCGGTCCTTCTGGGCTGGGCAGATCGTCTACATGCTCTTGATGTTCATCTTGCACCATAACTTCTCCTTGGTTGCTTTCTTGGTACCTAAGCACACAAAGCATCCCCGTTTGAGGTAGTAGCCATGTCTCAAGTGGGTCAAAGGGAAGTTCAACAAGGAGAGTTAACCTCAGATTGAATAACATGTGCTCGAGCTCTTGTCATGGGTCCACTTGGAGCTTGAGTAGTCGAAGTACTGTCCATGGGGCCCATGACAAGAGCTCGAGCACGTGCTATTCAATCCAAGGTTAACTCTCTCCTTGTTGAACTTCCCTTTGACCCACTTGAGACATGGCTACTACCTCAAACGAGGATGCTTTGTGTGCTTAGGTACCAAGAAAGCAACAAAGGAGAAGTTAAGGTGAAAGATGAACATCAAGAGCATGTAGACGATCTGCCTAGCCTAGATGGACCGGAACAACCGCCCAACTACTGCTCGGGAGGAACAACCGGCCTGCTACTGCCCAACAACCGACCCACCTTCTGAGATCGAGCGGAGCAAGGCCGGTGTTGCACCGGTTGTACTGGTTGATACCAAAAGACCGGAACAACCGCCCCGATGACCGGAACAACCGAAGCCCCTTCGCCGTACACTTCCAGAACCAGCGTCTGGGCTCCCAGCGGAACTACCGCCACCACCTGACCGGTACTACCGCCCCGCATGAGCTCCCAGCGGAACTACCGGCCACATGACCGGTACTACCGGCCTGCCTGCGCGCAATGTAAGGGGTTTTCACCCCATGTATCCTCTCCCACTTACCCCTTTGTGGCTTAGCACTATATATACTTGTCTCCTAGCTTCATATTAGGTTTAGCATTGTGATAGCTCATATTTTGAGATAGAGCCTTGCTCATCCATCCGGATCTACTCCACCGCGAGGGACCGACACCTCTTTGGAGAAGATCCTTGTTGGATTCAAGACCTCCTTTCGGAGAAGACCCTCTTCAATACCTCCTCACGGAAAAGAACTGGTTACCGTATGTATCGTCCTTTGTTGGATTCGGATCTTGTATCACTTTGTGTCTCGATGATCTAGCACATGTGTGACTTTATTCTTGTTGGTTGAGTGTTCTCTCATGTTTTTCCCTCGTTCCCATCCTCGTGTTCTTCGTGTTCTTGGTAGGATTCCCCTCCAAACGTGAAAGATCGGCCTCTAGGGTTCTATCATGCATCATCTTGGTATAATGAGCCACGTTGATCACGTTTTTGGAGCCCCTACCCCGTGTATTCTAGCTTGATTTTGTTGATTTCATCCTAAATCCGAAAATCCCCACCAAAAAATAGCCCGCAATTTTTTTTGTGATTTGTTGGTTTTGATGATGTTTCGTTGATTTTGATCCGTGGATTTGCTTGGTTTTGAGTGGATCTAGCATCTCCCCAAGTTTCCCCACCTTCCATCCACTACATCCATCCAATTTTGGCCCCGAAATCATCCATTTCCGCCCCAAAAATCGCCCCGATTCAGATCTGCGAATTTTCCCGACTGTCAGTGTCAAAACCGTCGGATCTCGGGTAGGGGGTCCCGAATTGTGCGTCTAGGCGGATGGTAACAGGAGACAAGGGACACGATGTTTTTACCCAGGTTCGGGCCCTCTCGATGGAGGTAAAACCCTACTCCTGCTTGATTAATATTGATGATATGGGTAGTACAAGAGTAGATCTACCACGAGATCAGAGAGGCTAAACCCTAGAAGCTAGCCTATGATATGATTGTTGTTCGTCCTACGGACTAAAACCCTCTGGTTTATATAGACACCAGAGAGGGCTAGGGTTACACAGAGTCGGTTACAATGGGAGGAGATCTACATATCCGTATCGCCAAGCTTGCCTTCCACGCCAAGGAAAGTCCCATCCAGACACGGGACAAAGTCTTCAATCTTGTATCTTCATAGTCCGGGAGTCCGACCAAAGGTCATAGTCCGGCCATCCAAACACCCCCTAATCCAGGACTCCCTCAGTAGCCCCTGAACCAGGCTTCAATGACGACGAGTCCGGCGCGCAAATTGTCTTCGGCATTGCAAGGCGGGTTCCTCCTCCGAATACTTCATAGAAGATGTTTGAACACAAGGATAGTGTTCGGCTCTGCAAAATAAGTTCCACATACCACCGTAGAGAGAATAATATTCGTACAAATCTAATCTGCTGACGTATTCTGCAGTGTGACATCATGCCACGGCCAAGCCTTTATTCGAATCGTTTTACTGTCCCACCTTAGTGCGCTTAGCGAGGCGGTTTCCTTGGCATGTCTTGTCAAAGCAGAGATCGTGTCCCCTTATTCCGGGATTCTCATCAATATGGGCGTGGGTAACCCAACCGCGCCATTAATCACGGCGCTTGGGAGATAAGCAAGTTTTACCAGGCTGGCGGGGGCACATAGTTTCGGCCGCCCATATAAGGGGATAAGGATCCACCCTTTCCATCTACGCCTTCTTCCTCCCTTTCTTATCCATTTCCGCGCACTCGAGCTCCAGCGCCCAAGTCCGCACTTCCCACCTCAACCTTCTCCAACCATGTCCGAAGCGGGAGGTAGGTTGATGGCTTCATCCGTCATGGAGGGGCAAATTAAAAAGTTGAGGAAAGCCGGATACTTGTCCAACGACATCGCGCACCGGCTCCCAGATGAGGGGCAGCTCATCCCCACCCCTAGGCCCCATGAGAGGGTGGTGTTTCTCCCCCATTTCCTCCGCGGACTGGGCTTCCCACCCCACCCATTTGTCCGGGGGCTCATGTTCTACTACGGCCTGGATTTCCACGATCTGGCCCCAAACTTCATCCTCAACATCTCGGCGTTCATCATCGTGTGCGAGGTCTTCCTCCGCATCAAACCCCAGTTCGGCTTATGGCTAAAGACCTTCAATGTCAAGCCGAAGGTTGTGGGCGGCCGGCAAGCGGAGTGCGGAGGCGCCATGGTGAGCAAGATGCCCAACGTCACATGGCTCGAGGGCTCCTTTGTGGAAACCATCAAAGGGTGGCAATCGGGGTGGTTCTACATTACCGAGCCGCGTGACCCTGAATTGGAAACGGCCCCCGAATTCCAATCTGGCATACCCACATGGCTCACCTCCTAGAAAGAGACGGGCCTGTCGTGGGGTAATTCGGAAGAGGTGACCGGACTCCAAACCTGTGTCCAAAACCTAGTGGACAAGAAGGTTAAACTCGTCAACGTAGTCCAAGTCATGCTCTTCCGTCGGATCCTCCCGTGTCAACGACGGGCTTTCAACTTGTGGGAGTTCGACCTGGCTTGGCACCAGACTTTGTCCAGGCTCTTCGACACAATGCACGAAGACGCCTGGAAGGTGCTATTCAAGAGGTCTGAGGTCCCCCCTCCCGTTACCAAGGATCATGGGTTCTGCGCGAAGCGCCAAGCCAGCGCAGTAAGCTTGTTTTACCCTTTACAGGATACTTGTTTTTCATAGTTTGACTCTATGCGGGATCTAAGCTCCCGCTCCTTTGACAGGACTGGAAGAGGACGTCCGGACAGATCGACTGTCCGGCTCCTTTGCCCGAAGGCCCAGCAAACGCTCGCTTGGCAAAGATGCTGGTCCCGGCACCTCACGTGGTGCCGGAGAAGAAGGCCAAGAAGAAGGCCACGGGAACTCGAAAGAGCTCCCGGCGCCTGGTGGTGTCGGACTCATCCCCCCATGACCCCGAAGCACACTCCTCCTCCGAAAACGAGGAGGAGGAAGAAGAAGCCTCTCCCGCTCCAGCAGGGGGAGGAAAGAAAAGGAAGGCCGCCCCAACTGGGGAGGCCGGAGGGTCCAAGAAGGGGAAGACCCTTCTTCCGGACTACGCCACCGACACCGAAGACGGCGGAGAGGAGTGGCCATCTAGGTCCAAGCCCCTGGCAAAATCGTAAGTATCCGGATACCAAGATAACTCATGGCGTTCCTTTAGTGCACAGTATCTTCTAACGCCGAACATAATCATGCAGTCCGCCCAAGGCCCAGCTCGATGCTTCGTCGAGCGGATCCCTGGATTCGTCGGATGTGAATAGTCTTTCACTCCCGACTGCTACCTCCCCTCGCCCCACGGACGACGCCGAGGTGGAGTCCCAGAAGGGGCCAGGCCAGGAGGAGGTAGCCCCGGAGGCGCCGCAAGGCGACCTTCCGGACTCCAGGCACAAAGGGGATAAAACCCCAGAGGGATCTAAGTCTGGCCCTGGGCCGGACACCGCACCAGAACCTTCAGTGGTTCCGGAGTCCGACAGGCGGCCCCTTCGTAAGAAGGGCAACCCTACGACACCGGCGGCCTCCGTCCAACTGGAGGCGCCGGACAATTTGCTGGAGGTGCTTAATGGCGCCTCCATTGACAAGGAGCACCACACTATTATGAGTGCGGTGATCCAGAAGGTTCAGTCCGCCAAGAGAGGGCTGACAGAAGCATGTGCCAGCCTTCTAACAGGCTTTGAGGTATGTATTTAAAACATATAAAAATGTTACTGCATAGACAGTAGCCCCTGATGCTCAGTTTGGTGTTCGGAAAGAAAAGCCAGACTGAGGATCTAAAAAGATATACGCAGGAGTCTAACATAAATATGTCAATATGGGAATGCAGGCTGCGCTGCTGACCTCTGCCGCACTGACTGCGGAGGTCGATGCATTGAAGCAGAGCCTCGAGCGGTCCGAGAACGAGCTCGGCCTTGCTAAGAAGTAGCTCGAGGACAAGGAAGATAGGTAGTACCTTATGTAAGTATATATAAAAATACCTGGTTGCAAATAGTGACAGGACCAACGTGAATGTTACAGGGGCCACAACCGAGGTGGCGACCCTGAAGGAAGCGTTGTCCAAGGCCAAAGACAATGCGGCCGTGGAGCGCACTGAGCGAGAAAAGCAGGAGGCGCGGGCGGAGGAGCTGCGGCAAGAGCTCCATGCTCTTGTGAAGAAACACGAGAGATTGGAGCTTGACTCAAAGACTCAAGAGTCCGAGCTTGCCTCGGCACTTGAAAGCGCCAAATCTGCCAAGGCCGAAGCCCAAAAAGCCCTCCAGGAAATTGAGGCGATGAAAAAGATAGCGGCGGGTAAGGCATTTTTTATGCAAAGCAAGCACGTGAAAGTAAATTACCTGTTACTTACCCGAGTCCGGAGCTCTCCAGGAGCATTCGCAGATCTGCCCCGCAGTGTGTCCGATGCCGCCGCATTCTACTGGGCCGAGGAAGAGAGCTCGACGGAGAAGGTGTTCTGGTCCCAGTATGCTGAGGCCGGACACCCGGTGCCCCTGAGCGACCAGCTGAAGCAGTTGGTCGAGCTCCATAAGGCAGCCGAACAGGCCATGAAGGGCCTTATAGGCCGGCTGTGGCCTGGGGAGGCCATGCCTGGGAGCTACTTTGGGCTGGTGAGGCGGCTGGTGGATGCCTGTCCATGGTTTGAAGTCATCAAGCGCTCCGTATGCATCGAAGGCGCCCATAGGGCCCTTGCCCGTGCTAAAGTGCACTGGGCAAGCTGGATGCTGAGAAGCTGGTGACAGAAGGGCCACCGGAGGGGAAGGAGCATTGCAGGACCGAGATGTACTATGAGGGCGTCCTGAAGGGTGCCCGCCTTGTGGCGAATGAATGTTCCAAGGATTTAATTTTTGAGTAAACTCGCTCGTGTTTATCCTGTGCACTGAAAACTTGTTCATATGCACTAAGCAACGCTTTTTGAATTTAAAATATTACCTTCGGTGCGGCCGTTTATTAAATCTGAGAGATGCAAGTCGTCGGCTTCTACCCCCATGCCATGAGTGCTGGGCTGTTCGGGATAAACCTGAGCGCTCTTGTTCCCATTCTTGGGTCCTTTGAGGGAGGCTCTCGGCACAATGAACAAGGCAATCGGACTTATAATGCTTTATCACTCTCGCTTAGCTATAGGATTCTATAAATTTAAATTTCGGCGAAGCCCCTAGTATTCGGAAGACCGAGTTCGGAGCGCTATCCACGCCTAGGCCGGACAAAGCCAGCTCCTCGCTCTAAGCGACATAAGTCTTTAGGGACTCGAAAAACCTCTCGAACAGCGACCGGCTCTCGCCCTATCATGACGGTCATTTTTAGCTTTCTCTACTGAGGTGTTAACCCAGCTCAACTGGGGCACAATTGCAGTACTTCTCCCAGCGCTACCTTAGCCGATGTAGCGGAACGTAAGGTACCAAAACATGGGAGCCGGGCAAACCCAACTATTGACCCAAGACATGATTTGGAGCCGATGCATATAATGCTATAAGTTCGGGGTGCCGCACTCATGAGAGTGTTCGGTCTTCTCACACCGTATTCTGGGGTACTTAAGCCCCTGGTGTATTGGCCATACCAAAGTGTACGGTTGCATAATGTCATAACTGAACATGTTTACAAAAAAATGAATGCAATAATAGATAAGAGCTATTTATTGTTTATTAATAGGCTGCTGCGAAAGCAGAACGATACAAATAGTGCGATAAGCAAGAGACAGGATTATTTGACATTGCCCCCTCCAGGGGCAAGCCGCGGGACTTTATGTAAGACAGGTATTTAGCTCGTTAAAGAGACCACCTGGACATTCGACGTAGCTTGCTGCCTCCCTGGCTGTTGCATCGTGTGTTCGGCGATTGTACTACCGGACAGGCCTTCCGGAGAATGGAGTCCTGAGAGTAAGAAAAGAGAAATGACAAAATTGGGAGCCCCTAGTGCGGTTGAGCCGCATTCTGGGTGTGCCGTGGTTGTGCCCCTCCCCTTATGCCCATGGTATTTCCAGAGCGTAATTATGTACGCGTGGTACTGGTTTCGCAATCTCGCGAGGGCTGGGGTTGGGGCCACACTGCTATGCTTGCTCGGAACGTTCCAGACGGTCTTGTTGTAGGTTACTCTGGGCGCGCTTGACGGTGTCCGGACGTTTAACAGCCGGACTAGAGAATTGCCTTGAGAGGCTACTTTGTACTTCCGCCGCGAGGGCCGCCGTGTGCTCTTCTGTTCGGAGAGAGCGTTCGGTGTTTCCATTGACCGTAATGACTCCTCGAGGGCCTGGCATCTTGAACTTGAGGTATGCATAGTGCGGCACCGCATTGAACTTTGCAAATGCGGTTCGCCCGAGCAGGGCATGATAGCCACTGCGGAACGGGACTATGTCGAAGATTAACTCCTCGCTTCGGAAATTATCCGAGGATCCGAAGACCACTTCGAGTGTAACTGAGCCTGTAAAGCTGGCCTCTACACCTGGTATGACGCCTTTAAAGGTCGTTTTTGTGGGTTTAATCCTTGAGGGATCTATGCCCATTTTTTGCACTGTATCCCGATAAAGCAGGTTCAGGCTGCTGCCGCCATCCATGAGGACTCTAGTGAGATGAAATCCGTCAATGATTGGATCTAGAACCAATGCGGCGAATCCGCCGTGACGGATGCTAGTGGGGTGGTCCCTTCGATCAAAAGTGATCGGGCAGGAGGACCATGGGTTGAACTTTGGGGCGACTGGCTCCAACGCATATATGTTCGTGAATGCACGCTTCCGCTCCCTTTTGGGGATGTGGGTTGCGTATATCATGTTTACCGTCCGCACTTGTGGGGGAAAACCCTTCTGCCCTCTGTTGTTCGGCGGCCGGGACTCCTCCTCGTCATCGCTATGCAGCCCCTTGTCTCTGTTTTCGGCACTTAACTTGCCTGCCTGCTTGAACACCCAACAATCCCTATTGGTGTGATTGGCTGGTTGTTCGGGGGTGACGTGTATCTGGCACGAGCGGTCGAGTATTCGGTCCAAACTGGACGGGCCCGGAGTATTTCTTTTGAATGGCTTTTTCCGCTGACCGGGTTTAGAGCCTCTGAATCCGGCATTAATTGCCGTATCCTCAGTATTGTCGCTGTTAATGCGTCGCTTGTGCTTGCTGCGACGCGACCTGCCATTGTTGTCCTTTGTATCCGAATTACCAGGGCTCTTGGTCATGTTATTACTATGAGCTAGCCAGTTGTCTTCTCCTACACAAAAGCGGGTCATGAGTGTTGTGAGGGCTGCCATGGATTTCGGCTTTTCCTGTCCTAGGTGCCGGGAAAGCCATTCGTCACGGATGTTATGTTTGAAGGCTGCAAGGGCCTTTACATCTGGACAGTCGACTATTTGATTTTCTTCGTTAGGAACCGTGTCCAAAATTGTCTGGCCAATTCCTCTGGCTGCTGAATTATGTGGCTTAGGTCATCGGCGTCTGGTGGCCGCACATAGGTGCCCTGGAAATTGTCGAGGAATGCGGATTCCAGGTCCTCCCAGCAACCAATTGACTCTGATGGCAAGCTGTTAAGCCAATGTCGAGCTGGTCCTTTAAGCTTGAGTGGGAGGTATTTGATAGCGTGTAGATCATCACCACGGGCCATGTGGATATGAAGGAGATAATCCTCGATCCATATCGCAGGATCTGTTGTGCCATCGTATGATTCGATGTTTACGGGTTTAAAACCCTCGGGGATTTGATGATCCATTACTTCTCTGTGAAGCATAGTGGGTGTGCGGCGCCTCTGTACTGGGCTATATCACGACGTAGCTCATATGAGCTTTGCCTGTCGTGTTCGGCCTGGCTGTATTTGCCATATCCGGCATGATGGTTATCATCACGTGTCGTGGGGCGCCCACGCGATCCGTACATCGATCTTGTTTGCCTTGCTTGTCCTCCAATATGTATTGCAGGTCTGGCGCATTTCCCCGTGCCTTGGTATTTTTTGAGCGGCGCTGGGGTGCGGCTTGAATTGATGGCCGCGAGGCCTCTCTGTCGCGGCCACGGGGTGGCCGGTCAGCCGCGTCATGCGCTGGTGATGTAGGTTTAGTTGCTTCCTCCTCTAATCGGGGTAGCAGCCTGCGCTTTGGGTAGCTCTTGGAGGGGCGTTCGAGTTCATACTCTTCGGCCGCAAGGACTTCAGTCCATCTGTCGGCTAGCAAGTCTTGGTCAGCTCTAAGTTGCTGCTGTTTTTTCTTGAGGCTGCTTGCCGTGGCCATAAGCCTGCGTTTGAAACGCTCTTGTTCGACGGGATCCTCAGGCACGACAAATTCGTCGTCGTCGAGGCTTGCCTCGTCTTCGGAGGGAGGCATGTAATTATCGTCCTCGACCTCTCTGTCTGCCGCTCTCTCATGAGGGATGGCTTCTCCATCCTACTGTGCTAAATCCTGCTGGAGGGGGTTGTCTTCAGCACTGTCCGGGGTGTTATTATCTCCCGTACTAGAATCGCCATTTTTGCTTTGGCGGGATTTAGAGCGGCGCCGCTGACGCCGACGCTTAGGATGTTTCTTGGAGGGGTCATCCTCCGTTGTTCCATCGACATTCCCTTCTTTTGGGGTGTCCACCATGTATATGTCATATGACGAGGTGGCTTTCCAGTGCCCTATAGGCGCTAGTTCTTGGTCGTCTCCTTCATCGGCGTCCATACCGTCGATGTCTTCGGAGTCGAAGTCGAGCATGTCGGTTAAATCATCGATAGTGGCTACGAAATGGGTGGTGGGTGGGCTTCGAATTTCTTTGTCGTCTGCATCCCAACCTTGCTGACCATAGTCCGGCCAGGGCTCTCCTGATAAAGAGAGAGACTATAGTGAATTCAGAATGTCGCCAAAGGGCGAGTGCTGAAAGATGTCTGTGGCGGCGAACTCCATGATTGGCGCCCAATCGGGTTCGATCGGCAGGGGTGTGGAAGGCTCGGAATCCGGAAAGGAGTCCGGCACCTTGGAGTCGCGAGCTTCGCGAAGGACAAGACTGGTGTTCGGTTCGATCACCGTAGAGATTGCAGCCCCCGAGGCGGTGTCCAGCCACCCGTCCTCGATCGGCGCAGTCGGCTCCGAACTAAGGGTCGGAGCGGACACCTGAGCGGCCTTCTGGGCACTATCCGGCGGCAGAGCTAGATCATGCCCATCGTGACAGTGCGGCGCGCTCAGCTGTGGCTCGAATCCGTTGAAGATCAAGTCTCCGCGCATGTCAGCCGTGTAGTTCAAACTTCCAAATCTGACCTGATGGCCAGGGGCGTAGCTTTCGATCTGCTCCAGATGGCCAAGCGAATTGGCCCGCAGTGCAAAGCCGCCGAATACGAAGATCTGTCCGGGGAGAAAAGTCTCACCCTGGACCGCATCGTTGTTGATGATCGGAGGAGCCATCGGGCCTAAAGGTGATGACACAGAGGAACTCTCAATGAAAGCACCAATGTCAGTGTCAAAACCGGTGGATCTCGGGTAGGGGGTCCCGAACTATGCGTCTAGGAAGATGGTAACAGGAGACAAGGGACACGATGTTTTTACCCAGGTTCGGGCCCTCTCGATGGATGTAAAACCCTACTCCTGCTTGATTAATATTGATGATATGGGTAGTACAAGAGTAGATCTACCACGAGATCAGAGAGGCTAAACCCTAGAAGCTAGCCTATGGTATGATTGTTGTTCGTCCTATGGACTAAAACCCTCCGGTTTATATAGACACCGGAGAGGGTTAGGGTTACACAGAGCCGGTTACAATGGGAGGAGATCTACATATCTGTATCGCCAAGCTTGCCTTCCACGCCAAGGAAAGTCCCATCCGGACACGGGACGAAGTCTTCAATCTTGTATCTTCATAGTCCGGGAGTCCGGCCAAAGGTCATAGTCCGGCCATCCAGACACCCCCTAATCCAGGACTCCCTCACCAACCCCAGCTGTACTTCCACCCATCAAACCGGTACTACCGCTGAGCTTCAGGACCGGTACTACCGCCCCCCAAGCGGTACTACCGCCCGTCCCAGCTTCAGCTACGGCTGCTTGACAGTTTTCCCCATAACTTCCACATCCGGAATCCGATTTGCACATTCTTTAGCTTGTTGAGAAGATATTGACATCCCCCATCCACCTAGATGGGTTCCAACATCAATATACACCATAAAATTTTCCAACCTTTGGCATCTTTGCTAGGGCTTTCACCACATCATCCGTTATACCACCACCGCTTTCCGCCACCACCGTTCGACTTTGGGTTCGAGAATTTGAGTTGTGGTTTCCCGTGTCCTATTGTGTTTTGTCTATATAGGTACGGTGCGACATTAACATCACCACCGCTCATCTTCGTCGACTACTCATCATCGCTACGGACGGTAACCTTGACGACATCTTTGTCTACGCCTTGCCATTGCATTGATAACCACCATAGCCTTACTTTTGGGTTGCTTACCCATCAAGACTAGCCAGTGAGTATTTCCGGCAACGTGACTTGTGCACATTAGTGATCATACTCTCCATAAGCATGCATACCATATCATCGTGGTGCATATCTTCATATCATCTCTTGTGTCACAAAAAGTTGTCATCGCATACGGATAACCCACTAGTGT
This sequence comes from Triticum aestivum, assembly GCF_018294505.1. Lineage (NCBI taxonomy): Eukaryota > Viridiplantae > Streptophyta > Magnoliopsida > Poales > Poaceae > Triticum > Triticum aestivum. The sequence continues at coordinate 373,413,365 of NC_057798.1, read as the reverse complement.
AGGGGTTCAATTGTAACCTCTTTCGATAAGTAAGAGTGTCGAACCCAACGAGGAGCTAAAGGTAGAACAAATATTCCCTCAATTTCTATCAACCACCGATACAACTCTACGCACGCTTAGCGTTCGCTCTAAAACAAGTATGAAACTAGAAGGACTTTGTAGGTGTTTTTGGATAGGTTTGCAAGAATAATAAAGAGCACGTAAATATAAACTAGGGACTGTAAACACAACTAAGTTAGTTTTAGTAGAGATATTTTTGTCACGAGAAAGTTATTTGTCCCTAGGCAATCGATAACTAAACTGGTAATCACTATTTCAATTTTATACGAGGGAGAGGCATAAGCTAACATACTTTCTCTTCTTGGATCATATGCACTTATGATTGGAACTCTAGCAAGCATCCGCAAATACTAAAGATCATTAAGGTAAAACCCAACCATAGCATTAAAGCATCAAGTCCCCTTTATCCTATACGCGACAACCCCCTTACTCGGGTTTATGCTTCTGTCACTCAAGCAACCCACTATAAGCGAATCATGAACGTATTGCAACACCCTACAGCGGGAATCCCTCACGCTTGCGTGACATGGAGAGCACCATAGGACAACACCAATAATAAAACATGCAACTCAAACCAATCACGATCATCAATTAACCCATAGGACAAAACGGATCTACTCAAACATCTTAGGATAGCCATACATCATTGGGAAATAATATATAGCGTTGAACACCATGTTTAAGTAGAGATTACAGTGGGTAAAAGAGGGGTTACACCGCTGCATAGAGGGGAGGAAGGTGATGGAGATGTTGGTGAAGATGGCGGAGGTGTTGGTGTAGATCGCGTTGATGATGATGGCCCCCGGCAGCGTTCCGGCGCCACCGGAAGTGAGGGGGAGAGAGCCCCCCTTCTTCTTCTTCGTCCTTGACCTTCTCCCTAGATGGGAGAAGGGTTTCCCTCTGGTCCATGGTCTCCATGGCGTGGGGGGGCGAGAGCCCCTCCGAGCTTGGATCTGTCTCTCTTTCTCTCTTTGTTTCTGCTTTCTCAGATTCTGCCCTTTCACCGTTTCTTTTATATCCGGAGATCCGTAACTCCGATTGGGTTGAAACCTTCGCCCAGATTTTTCTCCGAAAATTAGCTTTCTTGCGGCAAAAGAAGTGCGCCAACCGCCTTACGGGGTGCCCACGAGGGTCAGGGGCGCGCCTGCCCCCCTGGGACGCACCCCCTACCTCGTGGCCCCCTCGGGCACCGTCTCGCTTTGATTCTTCTTACCAAAAATCACAAATATTCCAAAAATATCCTCCATCCGTTTTTATCCCGTTTGGACTCCGTTTGATATGGGGTTTCTGCGAAACATAAAACATGCAACAAATAGGAACTCGCACTGGGCACTGGATCAATATGTTAGTCCCAAAAATAGTATAAAAAGTTGCCAAAAGTATATGAAAGTTGAATAATATTGGCATTGAACAATCAAAAATTATAGATATGACGGAGACGTATCAGCATCCCCAAGCTTAATTCCTGCTCATCCTCGAGTAGGTAAATGATAAAAAAGATAATTTTTGATGTGGAATGCTACCTAGCATAATCTTGATCACGTAATCTAATCATGGCATGAATATTAAGACACGGGTGATTCAAAGCAATAGTCTATCATTTGGCATAAAAACGATAATACTTCAAGCGTACTAATAAAGAAATCATGTATTTTCAAAACCACACGACCAAAGAAAGTTATACCTACAAAATCATATAGTCTGGCTATGCTCCATCTTCACCACACAAAGTATTTAAATCATGCACAACCCCGGTTTTAGCCAAGCAATTGTTTCATACTTTAGTATTCTCAAACTTTTTCAACTTTCACGCAATACATGAGCGTGAGCCATGGATATAGCACTATGGGCGGAATAGAATATGATGGTGGGGGTTATGTGGAGAAGACAAAAAAGGAGAAAGTCTCACATCAATGCGGCTAATCAACAGGCTATGGAGATGCCCATCAATCAATGTAAATGTGAGGAGTAGGGATTACCATGCAACGGATGCACTAAGAGCTATAAGTGTATGAAAGCTCAAACTGAAACTAAGTGGGTGTGCATCCAACTTGCTTGCTCATGAAGACCTAGGGCATTTGAGGAAGCCCATCGTTGGAATATACAACCCAAGTTCTATAATGAAAATTCCCACTGGTATATGAAAGTGACAATATAGGAGACTCTCTATATGAAGAACAAGGTGCTACTCTGAAGCACAAGTGTGGTAAAAGGATAGTAACATTGCCCCCTTTTCTTTTTTCTTTTTTTTCTTTTTTTGGGATGGGCTTCTTTGCCCCCCCTTTTTTTATTTAGGCTTCTTTGGCCTCTCTCTTTTTATGGGGCAATGCTCTATAATGATGATCATCACACTTTTATTTACTTACAACTCAATATTACAACTCGATACTAGAATAAAGTATGACTCTATATGAATGCTTCCGGTGGTGTACCGGGATGTGCAATGAGCTAGCCTAGCAATGACATCAAAAAATGGACAAGCCATGAAAACATCATGCTAGCTATCTTACGATCATGCAAACAATATGACAATGAATGCTCAAGTCATGTATATGATGATGATGGAAGTTGCATGGCAATATATCTCGGAATGGCTATGGAAATGCCATGATAGGTACATATGGTGGCTGTTTTGAGGAAGATATAAGGAGGCTTATGTGTGATAGAGCGTATCATATCACGGGGTTTGGATGCACCGGCGAAGTTTGCACCAACTCTCGAGGTGAGAAAGGGCAATGCATGGTACCTAAGAGGCTAGCAATGATGGAAGGGTGAGAGTGCGTATAATCCATGGACTCAACATTAGTCATAAAGGACTCACATACTTATTGCAAAAATTTATTAGCCATCGAAACAAAGTACTACGCGCATGCTCCTAGGGGGGGTAGGAGTTAACCATCGCGCGCCCCCGACCTCCACACAAAGGATGACAATCAAAAAAAAAATCTCATGATCCAACTTCGTTACATAACAGTTCACCGTACGTGCATGCTACGGGAATCACAAACCTCAAAACAAGTATTTCTACTAATCCACTGTCACCCACTAGCATGACTCTAATATCACCACCTTTATATCGCAAAACTATTGCAAGGAATCAAACATATCATATTCAGTGATCTACAAGTTTATGTAGTATTTTATGACTAACCATGTGAATGGCCAATTCCTATCATCTCTCTAAATAGATATAAGTGAAGCAAGAGAGTTTAATTCTTTCTACAAAATATATGCCTACGCTCTAACAAATATGAGTGAAGCGAAAGAGCATTCTACAAATGGCGGTTTTCTATGTGAAGAGAAACAGGCAATCCAAACTTCAAATGATATAAGTGAAGCACATGAAGCATTCTATAAAGCCATACTCAAAAGATTTAAGTGAAGTGCAATGAGCATTCTATAAATCAACCATGGACTATCTCATACCAGCATGGTGCATAAAATAAAAGTGAAAACTAAATGCAAAAGAGCTCCAAGACTTGCACATATCGCATGAACGAAACGAATCCGAAAACATACCGATACTTGTTGAAGAAAGAGGGGATGCCTTCCAGGGCATCCCCAAGCTTAGACGCTTGAGTATCCTTGAATATTTACTTGGGGTGCCTTGGGCATCCCCAAGCTTGACCTCTTGCCTCTCTTCCTTTTCCTCATATCGAGACCTCCTCGATCAAACACTTCATCCACACAAAACTTCAATAGAAAACTCGGTAAGATCCGTTAGTATAATAAAGCAAATCACTACTCTAAGTATTGTTTCAAACCAATTCATATTTTGTTTTTGCATTGTTTCTACTGTAATATAACTTTTTCATGGCTTAATCAACTGATAGAAATTGATAGTTTCATCAAAACAAGCAAACTATGCATCAAAAACAGAATCTGTCAAAAACAGAACAGTCTGTAGCAATCTGAACATTCACCATACTTTTGGTACCCCAAAAATTCTACCAAAATTAGAAAAATAAAAACATTGTACATAAAGACAGTGCAAAAAGTTTCATAGCCGTTTGACGTTCCAGCAAAAAATGTAAAATCGCGCACTACAGCCAAAGTTTCTGTCCTGCACCGTACAAACCAACAAGCATTGTAAACATCCTAAAGGCAAACCTTGGCACATTATTTTTATAATACAATGGATGTACAAGGGGATAATTATTTTTGATGAAAAGTTTCTGTAATCAAGATTCACAAAGTTTCCGTGAGCATGAACAAAGTTCAAGGAGCTCTCCCACTTCAACAATGCTTGTCTTTCTTACTTTCACTTTCCTTTTTGAAAGGTTTTGGGCTCCCCTCTTTATTTTTTTGTTTTTAGACTATATAAAAGCACTTAACAGAAATAAATGACTCTCTAAAACTTCCGGGTTGTCTCCCTGGCAGCGCTTTCTTTAAAGCCATTAAGCTAGGCATAAAGTGCTCAAGTAATGAATCCACCCGGATCCCAAGGTATATCAAAGCCAATTTTAATTAACAATGATTTGTGATTTAGTAGTGAGCACAAAGTAACATATATCAAGCAACAACGAAGTCTAAGTCTCTTCCTATGCATCGGCATGTCATAAAAGAACAATTCATGCACACATAGTAAAGGCCAATGCATAGTATAAGCAGTTTCTTGCAATTTTATCATATTGGAAACATAGAGAGGTGAGATATAGTTCCTCTCTCATAATAATTGCAAGTAGGAGCAGCAAGCACATGCATAATATATCTATCAAAATCATCATGTGTAGTAGTAAAATGCAACCCATCAATATAATCCTTAATAAGGGCAAACTTCTCTGATATAGTGTAGTAGGGAGAATTCAAAAAGATAATATGACTATCATGCGTGGGTGCAATAGCAACAGTTTCATGTTTAACATAAGGAACTATATCAAGTTCATCTCCATAAGCATAATTCATATTGGCATCTTGGCCACAAGCATCATCAAAAAGGGATATTTTAAGAGAATCAACGGGATCATAACAATCATCATAGTATTCATCCTTCGGTAAGCACGAAGGGAAATTAAACAATGTATGGGTTGAAGAGTTACTCTCATTAGAAGGTGGACACGGGTAGCTAATCCGCTCTTCCTCCTTTTGTTCTTCGCTCTCCTCATCATCTTTTTCATCCAATGAGCTCACAGTTTCATCAATTTCTTCTTCCATAAACTCCTGCAAAATATTAATCTCTTCTTGGACAGTGGAGACTTTCTCAATAAATGCATCAATATCGGAATTGAATTCATAATTCTCATAGCAATATTTAAGTATAGCAAAATTTTCAGGTCTGTAAACAGCATCATCAAGATTTTCACACTCTTTAAACAAAGATTCAATTTCATAAGCACCCATAAAAGCAACAAATTCTTCTATTTGTTCCACATCATACTAATCATTAATACCATTATCATAAGAAGCTAATGTTTTATTATAATCAAATTTGCATGAAAAGGGAAGGTGTGGAGCATTCATCCTAGAGCAACAAGTATAATCATATCTCAAGCATAGTTCCCGAGCATACCAATGCAACATATGAATATGATCCCATAATAGTTTCCCTTTTTGTGTCAAGCGATAATCCCTAAAGTATTCACGTTGATCCAACGTGTCTCCCATAACATAATTGCATGGGGTTTTCTCAGGATGATCAAAGTAGTACATAATATTTTTCACATAACCAACATCGAGGGTTTTAGGAGGTTCTTCATCTCTATGAGTAGAAAGTACACCTCATTTTTTTGGTATTTTGTGTTCCATATCCATAACTAAAGATAGAGAACAACTTAGAACACCAAATAAAAATTACTTAGTGATAAAGCAAACAAGCACACACGAGAATATTCACCCCACGCTATTACTCCCCGGCAACGGCGCCAGAAAAAGGTCTTTATAACCCACAAGTGTAGGGGATTAATTGTAGACTCTTTCGATAAGTAAGAGTGTCGAACCCAATGAAGAGCTAAAGGTAGAACAAATATTCCCTCAAGTTCTATCGACCACCGATACAACTCTACACATGCTTAACGTTCGCTTTTCCTAAAACAAGTATGAAACTAGAAGGACTTTGTAGGTGTTGTTGGATAGGTTTGCAAGAATAATAAAGAGCACGTAAATATAAACTAGGGGCTGTTTATACGAAGACACAACTAAGTTAGTTTTAGTAGAGAGTTTTTTGTCACGAGAAAGTTATTTCTCCCTAGGCAATCGATAACTAAACCGGTAATCACTATTGCAATTTTATATGAGGGAGAGGCATAAGCTAACATACTTTCTCTTCTTGGATCATATGCACTAACAATTGGAACTCTAGCAAGCATCCGCAACTACTAAAGATCATTAAGGTAAAACCCAACCATAGCATTAAAGCATCAAGTCCCCTTTATCCCATACGCAACAACCCCCTTACTCGGGTTTATGCTTCTATCACTCAAGCAACCCACTATAAGCGAATCATGAACGTATTGCAACACCCTACAGCGGGAATCCCTCACGCTTGTGCGACATGGAGAGCACCATAGGACAGCACCAATAATAAAACATGCAACTCAAACCAATCACGATCATCAATTAACCCATAGGACAAAACGGATCTACTCAAACATCATAGGATAGCCATACATCATTGGGAAATAATATATAGCGCTGAGCACCATGTTTAAGTAGTGATTACAGCGGGTAAAAGAGGGCTTACACCGCTGCATAGAGGGGAGGAAGGTGATGGAGATGTTGGTGAAGATGGCGGAGGTGTTGGTGTAGATCGCGGTGATGATGATGGCCCCCGGCGGTGTTCCGGCGCCACCGGAAGCGAGGGGGGAGAGCCCCCTTCTTCTTATTATTCCTTGACCTTCTCCCTAGATGGGAGAAGGGTTTCCCCTCTGGTCCATGGTCTCCATGGCGTGGGAGGGGCGAGAGCCCCTCCGAGATTGGACCTGTCTCTCTGTCTCTCTCTATTTCTGCGTTCACAGATTCTGCCCTTTCATCGTTTCTTTTATATCCGGAGATCCGTAACTCCGATTGGGTTGAAACCTTTGCCCAGATTTTTCTTCGAAAATTAGCTTTCTTGCGGCAAAAGAAGAGCATCAACCGCCTTACGGGGTGCCCACCAGGGTCAGGGGCGTGCCTGCCCCCCTGGGGCGTGCCCCCTGCCTCGTGGCCCCCTCGGGCACCGTCTTGCGTTGATTCTTCTTCCCAAAAATCACAAATATTCCAAAAATATTCTCCGTCCGTTTTTATCCCGTTTGGACTCCGTTTGATATGGGGTTTCTGTGAAACATAAAACATGCAACAAACAGGAACTGGCACTGGGCACTGGATCAATATGTTAGTGTCACGCCCAATATGCGATACTATCCTAAAGAGACTCGAAGGTCCCACCAAGGATAGAACCGCATATTGAAACGCTTTTGCAAGGTGGATATCATTACATCAACATTACATAATAGATGGGGATACATACACAAGGCACAAACGCCCCAAGAATACATCAACATCATACAAGAGATCAACATCCGACTACGGATGAAACACAAACAGAAACTCAAACGACATCCACCCTGCTAGCCCAGGCTGCCGACCTGGAACCTATCCCCTGATCAAAGAAGAAGCAGAAGCAGAACTCCAGAACAAGCAAACATCGCTCTCGCGTCATAAGCATCGCATAACTTGTACCTGCAACTGTTGTTGTAGTAATCTGTGAGCCACGAGGACTCAACAATCCCATTACCATGGGTATCAAGACTAGCAAAGCTTAAAGGGAAAGGAAGGGGTAAGGTGGTGAGGTTGCAGCAGCGACTAAGCATATATGGTGGCTAACATACGCAAATAAGAGCGAGAAGAGAGCAAACGGAACGGTCGTGAAGCTAGCAATGATCAAGAAGTGATCCTGAACTCCTACTTACGTCAAACATAACCCAAAAACCGTGTTCACTTCCCAGACTCCGCCGAAAATAGACCATCACGGCTACACACGCGGTTGATGTGTTTTAATTCGGATATGGTGTCAAGTTATCTACAACCGAACATTAACAAATTCCCATCTGCCACATAACCGCGGGCACGACTTTCGAAAGATTATACCCTGCAGGGGTGTCCCAACTTAGCCCATGATAAGCTCTCGCGGTCAACGAAGGATATTCCTTCTCCCAGGAAGACCCGACCAGACTCGGAATCCCGGTTACAAGACATTTCGACAATGGTAAAACAAGACCGGCAAAGCCGCCCGATGTGCCGACAAATCCCGATAGGAGTCGCACGTACCTCGTTCTCAGGGCACACCGGATAAGTCAAGCTACGAGTAAAACCAGACCTCGAGTTTCCCCGAGGTGGCCCCGCAGGCTGCTCATTTCGGACCAACACTCGAAGGAGCACTGGCCCGGGGGGGGGCTAAAATAAAGATGACCCTCAGGCTCCGTAAACCCAAGGGAAAAAGGGGCTAGGTGATGCAAATGGTAAAACCAAGGTTGGGCCTTGCTGGAGGAGTTTTATTCAAAGCCAACTGTCAAGGGGGTCCCATAAATCACCCAACCGCGTAAGGAACGCAAAATCCGGGAACATAACACTGGTATGACGGAAACTAGGGCGGCAAGAGTGGAACAAAACACCAGGCATAAGGCCGAGTCTTCCACCCTTTACCAAGTATATAGATGCATTAATTAAATAAGAGATATTGTGATATCCCAACATAATCCTGTCCACCATGGAGCAATCTTCAACTTCACCTGCAACTAACAACGCTATAAGAGGGGCTGAGCAAAAGCGGTAACATAGCCAAGCAATGGTTTGCTAGGAAGGGTGAAAAGGTTAGAGGCTGACATGGCAATATGGGAGGCTTGAAGAGCAATTGATAGGTAGCGCAGCAAAGCGATATAACGAAACAACTAGCTTAGCAATGATAGTAGTGAGATCCAGGGTAGCGGTCATCTTGCCTGAAATCCCGCAAGGAAAAAGAACGAGTCCATGAAGAAGACGGACGGATGAAGACGAACCAAGCGTAGTCGAACGAATCCTCACGATCGCAACGTAACAGGAACTATCGAGAAGAAGCACAACCGAAAAGAAGCAAACAACAAGGTAAACACACAAGCATAAACATGGCATGATGCACAACCAAGTATGATTCATGTCCGGCTTAATAAGGCATAGCATGTCAAAGTGCAACAAACAATACTACAAGTTAAATGGAGCTCAATATGCAACGAGTTGCATATTGACGAAACACCACATTCAAGTTATTTAGTTCGCTCTCGTCTAGGTACACAACAATATTAAATGTTGTTAAACATGGCAAGAGGTGGAACGTAAGTAATCTAACTATTTAGGAAAGTTTAAATGAGGCCAGAAACAACAAACAACAATTCCGGAAAATCCTCATGTGCATATTTCGAATTTGGTACTGTTCTACCCTAAAACATATTTTAATGTTGTTAAACATGCAAAGTAAGTGCACCAAGTTAAACTAGGCATTTTTTCCACCCCATTTACATATAAAGTTTATTAAATTTGGAGCTACGGTTATTTAGTTATGAAATAAATCATTTTAGCATGGCATTTAAGCAAATTTAAACAAACAACAAGTTTAAACATTTTAAACATGGATGAAAGTGGCATATTATGAAACTAGATGAAATTCTAAGCATTTTACATACATAAATTATTTACATACGATGCACGGTTCATGAGGTATTATATGCATGGAGTCTAGGGGTTTTTCTGTAAAACTATAAATCCGGGATAATGTCTAAATTCGCAGAGCTGAAAAAAACGATACGGGCCACATCTAAACAGGAAGCCCAACAGAGGAAAAGGCCGGGGCTGCTCACCCTGGGCCTTGGCAAAAGCAGGCCGGCTGGGCAGAGGAGGGCCGGCACGCTGGACGTGGTGCTCGTCCATGCTGGCGCTGGACCAAGTCAACGAGGGGGCGCACCTTGTTTGCCTTCGATGCAGAGGAAGCAGGGGCGCGGCGAAGACGGGGTCAACAGCGAGGCAGCAGCGGGGTCCGGCGAGGCAAGGGACTCCAGCGGGACGGCAAGGATGAAGCGGACGGGCGGATCCGGGCTTGGGACGGACGGCGAGGGTGATTCTTCCCGTGTGAACGCATCAGAGAGAGGGGAAGACATGTGAGAGAGAAGGAGAAGGAAGAAGCAGGGGACGGGCGCGGCTTGGCTCACCGAAGCTTCGCGAGAAGCGTGCGGTCAAGGCGGGGCTCAGACCCAGGCGCGGGAGCTCGGTGGCGTTCGGATCCAGGCGACAGGGGGGCTTCAATCCACGTGGGAGGCGGCTGCTCAAAGGTGCATCCATGGCGGCGGGGGAGGCCGGCGTGCACGGCGCTGCGGGCGAGCCATGGGTCACGGCGGCAGATGGAGTGTGAAGGGGAAGCAGAGGAACTCGCGTCCATGGCGGCAAAGGGACTTGACGATCTCGTCGAGAGCTCGTGGAACTTGGCGTGGAACGGCGTCGTGGGCATGCAGGGAAGCTTCGGGCGGCCTCCTTGGGTTTCCTGCCCAAAACGAGACAGGAAGAGAGTTTGAGAACGGGAAATGAGAAGAGGAGGGCAGGGAGAACGAGCAGGGGCAGCGAGGACGGCCTGCTGGTGTCGGAGACGAGCGGGAGGAGGGCCTCGGGCCTGCTGCTGCTCATTGGGTGGCCGGCGGCCATCTGTGCAAGGACGGGTAGAAGGGAGGAGGTGGAGGCCGTCGGCTGGATGGAGTTGATGGGGGCAGGAGGCAAGGGCGAGCGATGCTTGGTGAGGGATGGATCCCGAGGGGGATCGGTGTAGTGGCGGCGGCGGAATGGTAAAGATGGGACAAGATGCCTAGGTTTTAGGGATTGGTCTAGTTTATATAGCAAGGGGATTAGGGCAGAGTTAATTTGGATCCTCCGATCAAAATCAAGCGGTTGTGAATAAATGTCTTAGGGGAGTGCAAATAAGAAAACGGAGATGTTTTGCGGATGTTTGGGGATGATCCGGATCCAACGGTCATGACTGCTAGAGTTGGGTCTGGGAAGTTTCGGACACGCACGCAAAGGGGGTTAGGCCATCGCGGTCAAGAGGGAAGCAAAGACCCGATTGGTCTGGAACGGTCAATGAAAGCAAGGGGTGACGCGGCAACTACGAGCGGATACGGATTTTTATGAAAACATATGGATGCGATGCACATGATGCTATGAGATGAGATGCATGCCATGAACAAAATGCAAAACAAAAGACAAAACCCAACCACGAAGGAAATATCATATCGCATCTACGGAAAAGGCAAGAGTTGGAGTTACGAATATGGAAAGTTGTATCTGGGGCGTTACAACACTCCACCACTACAAGATGATCTCGTCCCGAGATCTAGGATGGCACCGGAGGGAAAAGGAAGAGGAAGATAAGAGGTAAACTAAGTTGTTTCTTCGACCAATGAGTGAAACCACGAACCTTGAGAGGTTGAAAAGTTGAAAGAAAGAACACAACAAAGTTGAACACAATTGAGAGCACTGCGGTAGAAAAATAGAAACAAGGAACACCATTTGAACCTTGGAGGTTGCAAAGCTATGAATGATGAGTACAATGGACAAGAAGGAATTGGAACCACTCTGGTTAAAATAAGATGAGAGAGGAAGAATTCGGGCAGCACTCCGGTTGAACATGGAAGGAATAGAACATGAACTTGATAAGATGGGATGATACTTGATGAAATCAACAACACACTGCCTCCGGAACTATTGAAAGAATGGCACAATTGGTAAGAAGGATTTCAGACAGCACTAAGGTTGAAAAGAGAGGCAAAAACTTGATAAGATGAAAGAACTTGAATGAGAACACAACACTCTGGTTAAATGAATGAGCACGAAAAGAACACGATCCTCACAATCGAGATGATGAGTGAAAAGAGCAACATCACAATGCCTCCGGAAGAAAGAATAGAAGATAGATCATTGGAATAACAGAATGGAGAAGAAAATGCCAACTTCTGCCACAAATGAGCTTGGAAAGCACCCTTCCAAGAAGGTTACAACGGGGTTGTTGGGAAAAACCAATAACGAAACGAATAAGCTTGTAGTGGGCTTATGGAAAACATCTCAAAATTATGAGGTGACAACCGGCCACTAACTGAAACAATTGCTTGCTTGAGATCAACGAAGAGATGAAAACTGCTTTCGCTGAGAGGATAGGAGAAAACTTGGATCATTGATAAGCACCACAAATAGCAACATTCCTTAGGAAAGGCTTTAGGTGAAATCTATACCAAGATAACTCCAATGAAGAGATTGATGGATTGAGAAGAACTCATGCTCGAAGGAGTTGATGGGTTTAACTACCTCATTCTTGACAACTGTTGAATCACGAAACATGAACGAAAATTGTCAAGAATGACATAACACCACCTCAAATAATAAGGTAGAATGAATTGCACTTCGAAATGCAAGATGAAGAATACTTGAAGGCCTCAAAACAAAACATGTGTTTAGCACCATGTTTATTTTAGAGTATAGCTTAGCAGATCATAACTTCAAGAGAAATCTTGAAGAACAAATGAAGAATGAAAGGAATACTTCACGAACCACCATGTAGAGCCTCATTGAAGAACTCCGGTAATAAAAGGATGATAGAAAGAAAGAGAAGTTGAAAACACAAGGTGAAGCCTTGCGATGATTTAGATGGAGCTATGAAATGAGTAAACTTTGAACTCCGGACAAGAAAGATGAATAACTTGGGACCGAGAATTGCTTCTTGATGAACAAACTCCAGAAGAAGGAACTAATCACTTGGATGAAACAAGAATAAGAATTACGCTATGCGTATCCTGCACCAATTTAAATTGATGACAAGCAACGGATTTTGCATACTACTTATTCTCATAGAAAGGATTACGAGAGATATAGTGCCAACTTGAAGAAGTTATTGATGGGACCATCGGTGGGATTGGAAACAACGAATGAAATGATACGGTAGCAAAGGAAGAGGAATCTTGAACGAAACACCGTAACAATTGAAAATGAGAGTAGCAAGGGCACAATTCACCGGAAAGAATTTGAAAACGAATGAAGATACTTGAAGGGATTTAGCTACATGAGAACGAAGAGAACATGAACTGATTAGAGGATATTTGAACAATTCACCGGTAAGATTTGGAGAACGATAGCTACACGCTGAGAATGCAGAATTATGACATGATGGCCTTCAGAGGAAAGAAATGGAAACCACTCATGAAATGCTCCGGATGGGTGAAAAGAATTCCCACAATCGAAAACAATTACGAGAGGATGGCATCAAACTTGAACGACGCATCTTTGGAAGAACAGGTAAGGATTTAAGAGGAACTCTTCTTCGGTCTTCAAAATTCGAGAATGACGACGAGAAACACCACCATGAATTGTTGAGACACTCTGGAAGGGTTAAAAGAAAAAAGGTTGAGCCAAAGATGAAAAGAATTTGAAAACAACCTTGGAGAAGGCATGTGACTGATGAAAATTCATTCTTACGTCAAACTTGGAAATGAATTTGAGAATCGCTCCTGGTGATTAGAAGAGTCAGGTAAGATCCTGGGAAAAAACATGTGGGTTAGGGCCCACTCAAAAGAAAAACCGTTGAAGGATTGCTTCAAATAGAGATTGCACCAGTAGAATTAAATAGCTTGAAAGAGAGAGAAACCTTGAAGTAAATCGAATGGATTAAGAATGGAAACATGATTCTTCTGAGATATCTTGAGCACTCCGGATAAGAATATAGATAGGTGAACAATAAAGAGGTGCACCGACATGGAAAAACATTTGAAACGAGGAAAAGAATATGATCAACACTGAAAGCTTGAATTGGATCCATCGGAGAAGAAACAACAACGAAGGATGATGAACTTGAATCTGTTGAGCATCTTCATGGGAAATCACCGGATAAGAACATTGAAAGAAACGAATGAAGAGACTTCTCACAAATAAAAGGATACATGATTAAGAAATCTGAGTCCTTGAAGTTAAAGGGTGGGAGGGCGGGAAAACAAAGGCAACTTGGGGACGGATGAAACAAACACCGGTGAGAAAACTTAGAGTTGATCTTGCGAATGTTGAAAATGATCGGATCCACTTGAAGAGAAGCACACCGGTTGGAAAGAATTGACATGACAATCTCGATGATCAAAAGGATTAGTACTCCCATAGAAATATGAGAACACCGCTTGAAAGATATGGAATCAACACTTGACACTGAAGCAACTCAAATACCACAACTCCAAAACAAAACAAAGGATTGGCTTGCTGAATAAGCCGGAACAAACATATGATAGATCCCATATCGTATCATGTGTCTGTTGGAAAGATATCCTATGAGCTACTTGAATTCCCACCTATAAACTCCTGAAACTTTCTGGTTATGCAATCTGGTGTTGGGGATACAGGGGAAGCAATAAATATCTCACCCAAACTAACAATACCTACATCCAAGTTGTATCCATCCGTCAACACATAACCAAGAAACCTTCGAAAATCGTGTACCTCAACCTTCGAAAAGCATCTGTTATACGAGCTATGGCAATACTCCCGAACTCCCCAGTACTGGGTGGTGTCGAGGTTATCTCACCAACAACTGCATAAAAGAGATTTTCGATGTCGGCAAAACTCAGGTATTCCAGAACTGCAACGATAAAATTATGACGACAACACCTCGGAGCTCAACTCCCTGGGACACTGCCACAACCCCTAAATGTCAGGAGGCACCAAGAACAATGTTCTCATCATAAGAATATCAAAATGATCCCAAGATACCCGCGTGAACCTAAAAAAAATTGTGAAAAATTAAGGAGAGGAAAGACAAAACATCTACGTCAGGAGTCCTCACCAGAGCGACGAAGGGGGCTGAGGAGTAAAAAGAATCCTACTCTCCGATATATATAGTCCTAAGACTCAAAAATAATTTTTTCTAGACTCAACAATGGCCAACAATCAAGGGGGCTCCCATGTTCGGTCGAGGCTCTGATACCAACTTGTCACGCCCAATATACGATACTATCCTAAAGAGACTCGAAGGTCCCACCAAGGATAGAACTGCATATTGAAACACTTTTGCAAGGTGGATATCATTACATCAACATTACATAATAGATGGGAATATATACATAAGGCACAAACGCCCCAAGAATACATCAACATCATACAAGAGATCAACATCTGACTACGGATGAAACACAAATAGAAACTCAAACGACATCCACCCTGCTAGCCCAGGCTGCCGACCTGGAACCTATCCCCTGATCGAAGAAGAAGCAGAAGCAGAACTCCAAAACAAGCAAACATCGCTCTCGCGTCATAATCATCACATAACCTGTACCTGCAACTGTTGTTGTAGTAATCTGTGAGCCACGAGGATTCAACAATCCCATTACCATGGGTATCAAGACTAGCAAAGCTTAAAGGGAAAGGAAGGGGTAAAGTAGTGAGGTTGCAGCAGCGACTAAGCATATATGGTGGCTAACATACGCAAATAAGAGCGAGAAGAGAGCAAACGGAACGGTCGTGAAGCTAGCAATGATCAAGAAGTGATCCTGAACTCCTACTTACGTCAAACATAACCCAAAAACCGTGTTCACTTCCCGGACTCCGCCGAAAAGAGACCATCACGGCTATACACGCGGTTGATGTGTTTTAATTTGGATCTGGTGTCAAGTTATCTACAGCCGGACATTAACAAATTCCCATCTGCCACATAACCACGGGCACGGCTTTTGAAAGATTATACCCTGCAAGGGTGTCCCAACTTATCCCATGATAAGCTCTCGCGGTCAACGAAGGATATTCCTTCTCCCAGGAAGACCCGATCAGACTCGGAATCCCGGTTACAAGACATTTCGACAATGGTAAAACAAGACCAGCAAAGCCACCCGATGTGCCGACAAATCCTGATAGGAGTCGCACGTACCTCGTTCTCAGTGCACACCAGATAAGTCAAGCTACGAGTAAAACCAGACCTCGAGTTTCCTCGAGGTGGCCCCGCAGGCTGCTCATTTCGGACCAACACTCGAAGGAGCACTGGCCCGGGGGGGCTAAAATAAAGATGACCCTCGGGCTCCGTAAACCCAAGGGAAAAAGAGGCTAGGTGAGGCAAATGGTAAAACCAAGGTTGGGCCTTGCTGGAGGAGTTTTATTCAAAGCGAACTGTCAAGGGGGTCCCATAAATCATCCAACCGCGTAAGGAACGCAAAATCCGGGAACATAACACCGGTATGACGGAAACTAGGGCTGCAAGAGTGGAACAAAACACCAGGCATAAGGCCGAGTCTTCCACCCTTTACCAAGTATATAGATGCATTAATTAAATAAGAGATATTGTGATATCCCAACATAATCATGTCCACCATGGAGCAATCTTCAACTTCACCTGCAACTAACAACGCTATAAGAGGGGCTGAGCAAAAGCGGTAACATAGCCAAGCAATGGTTTACTAGGAAGGGTGAAAAGGTTAGAGGCTGACATGGCAATATGGGAGGCTTGAAGAGCAATTGATAGGTAGCGCAGCAAAGCGATAGAACGAAGCAACTAGCTTAGCAATGATAGTAGTGAGATTCAGGGTAACGGTCATCTTGCCTAAAATCCCGCAAGGAAGAAGAATGAGTCCATGAAGAAGACGGACGGATGAAGATGAACCAAGCGTAGTCGAACGAATCCTCACGATCGCAACGTAACAGGAACTATCGAGAAGAAGCACAACCGAAAAGAAGCAAACAACAAGGTAAACACACAAGCATAAACATGACATGATGCACAACCAAGTATGATGCATGTCCGGTTTAATAAGGCATGGCATGTCAAAGTGCAACAAACAATACTACAAGTTAAATGGAGCTCAATATGCAACGAGTTGCATATTGACGAAACACCACATTCAAGTTATTTAGTTTGCTCTCGTCTAGGTACACAACAATATTAAATGTTGTTAAACATGGCAAGAGGTGGAACATAAGTAATCTAACTATTTAGGCAAGTTTAAATGAGGCCGGAAACAACAAACAACAATTCCGGAAAATCCTCATGTGCATATTTCGAATTTGGTACTGTTCTGCCCTAAAACATATTTTAATGTTGTTAAACATGCAAAGTAAGTGCACCAAGTTAAACTAGGCATTTTTCCACCCCATTACATATAAAGTTTATTAAATTTGGAGCTACGGTTATTTAGTTATGAAATAAATCATTTTAGCATGGCATTTAAGCAAATTTAAACAAACAGAAAGTTTAAACATTTTAAACATGGATGAAAGTGGCATATTATGAAACTAGATGAAATTCTAAGCATTTTACATACATAAATTATTTACATACGATGCACGGTTCATGAGGTATTATATGCATGGAGTCTAGGGGTTTTTCTATAAAACTGTAAATCCGGGATAATGTCTAAATTCGCAGAGCTGAAAAAAATGATACGGGCCGCATCTAAACAGGAAGCCCAACAGAGGAAAAGGCCGGGGCTGCTCACCCTGGGCCTTGGCAGAAGCAGGCCGGCTGGGGAGAGGAGGGCCGGCACGCTGGACGTGGCGCTCGTCCATGCTGGCGCTGGACCAAGTCAACGAGGGGGCGCGCCTCGTTTGCCTTCGATGCAGAGGAAGCAGGGGCGCGGCGAGGATGGGGTCAACGACGAGGCAGCAGCGGGGTCCGGCGAGGCAAGGGACTCCGGCGGGACGGCAGGGATGAAGAGGACGGGCGTATCCGGGCTTGGGACGGCCGGCGAGGGTGATTCTTCCCCTGTGAACGCATCAGAGAGAGGGGAAGACATGTGAGAGAGAAGGAGAAGGAAGAAGCAGGGGACGGGCGCGGCTTGGCTCACCGAAGCTTCGCGAGAAGCGCGCGGTCAAGGCGGGGCTCAGACCCAGGCGCGGGAGCTCGGTGGCGTTCGGATCCAGGCGACAGAAGGGCTTTGATCCACGTGGGAGGCGGCTTCTCAAAGGTGCATCCATGGCGGCGGGGGAGGCCAGCGTGCGCGGCGCTGCGAGCGAGCCATGGGGCACGGCGACGGATGGAGCATGAAGGGGAAGCAGAGGAACTCGCGTCCATGGCGGCAAAGGGACTTGACGATCCCGTCGAGAGCTCGTGGAACGGCGTCGTGGGCATGCGGGGAAGCTTTGGGCGGCCTCCTTCTGTTTCCTGCCCAAAACAAGACATGGAGAGAGTTTGAGAACGGGAAATGAGAAGAGGAATGCAGGGAGAACGAGCAGGGGCAGCGAGGACGGCCTGCTGGTGTCGGAGACGAGCGCGAGGACGGCCTCGGGCCTGCTGCTGCTCATTGGGTGGGCAGCGGCCATCTGTGCGAGGACGGGTCGAAGGGAGGAGGTGGAGGCTGCCGACTGGATGGAGTTGATGGGGGCAGGAGGCAAGGGCGAGCGATGGTTGGTGAGGGATGGATCCCGAGGGGGATTTGGTGTAGTGGCAGCGGCGGAATGGGAAGGATGGGACAAGATGCCTAGGTTTTAGGGATTGGTCTAGTTTATATAGCAAGGGGATTAGGGCAGAGTTAATTTGGATCCTCCGATCAAAATCGAGCGGTTGTGAATAAATGGCTTAGGGGAGTCCAAATAAGAAAACGGAGATGTTTTGCGGATGTTTGGGGATGATCCGGATCCAACGGTCATGACTGCTAGAGTTGGGTCCGGGAAGTTTCGGACACGCACACAAAGGGGGTTAGGCCATCGCGGTCAAGAGGGAAGCAAAGACACGATTGGTCTGGAATGGTCAACGAAAGCAAGGGGTGACGCGGTAACTACGAGCGGATACAGGTTTTTATGAAAACATATGGATGCGATGCACATGATGCTATGAGATGAGATGCATGCCATGAACAAAATGCAAAACAAAAGACAAAACCCAACCACGAAGGAAATATCATATCGCATCTCCGAAAAAGGCAAGAGTTGGAGTTACGAATATGGAAAGTTGTATCTGGGGCGTTACAGTTAGTCCCAAAAATAGTATAAAAATCTGCCAAAAGTATATGAAAGTTGAATAATATTGGCATGGAACAATAAAAAATTATAGATACGACGGAGACGTATCACATACACAATCGCTATCTTGGTTCGTGAAGTTTTGCATGAGAAAAGAGCTCAAAAGTGAAAGAGCCAAACAAGCTAAAGCAAAAAGAGAAAGATAAGCAAAGAGCTTATAAGCAAGAACCATAGCATCATACAACATTAAGATTGTCATACTCGATCATCTTGGATCATATCTCTGAAATACCATACATATAGCATACTTGGGATAGAGGTCGTTGCATTTTTGCTTCGTAGGTTGTGCACAAGCTCCGTATCCGCCTATTGGCAATCGTGCTAGCGTCTCTCTAGTATTGTGCAACAAGAGCATTTTCATGGACTCCACATTTTGGCTCATTTTTGGTTTGCACAATCCCACTTATTTATTTGCATGTGTGTTTCCGTGTACCACTACTTGCTTAGTCTACTTGTTACATTTGCGAATTTGCGAATCTTTTTCAACATCTTTGAGCACCACGGGGGGGCTCTACATCATCTCCAAGGCCTCTCCGATGAGTTGTGAGTAGTTTACCACAGACCTTCGGGTCCATAGTTATTAGCCTATAGCTTCTTCTCTCTCTTTGAATCTCAATACAATGTTCTCCTCGATCTTCTTGGAGATCTATTCGATGTAACTCTTTTGCGGTGTGTTTGTCGAGATTCGATGAATTGTGGGTTTATGATCAAGTTTATCTATGAGAAGTATTTGAATCTCCTCTAAATTCTTTTATATATGATTGGTTATCTTTGCAAGTCTCTTCGAATTATCGGTTTGGTTTGGCCTACTAGATTGATCTTTCTTGCAATGGGAGAAGTGCTTAGCTTTGGGTTCAATCTTGCGGTGTCCTTTCCCAGTGACAGCAGGGGCAGCAAGGCACATATTGTATTGTTGCCATCGAGGATAAAAAGATGGGGTTTATATCATATCGCTTGAGTTTATCCCTCTACATCATGTCATCTTTCTTAATGCGTTACTCTGTTCTTCATGAACTTAATACTCTAGATGCAGGCAGGAGTCGGTCGATGTGTGGAGTAATAGTAGTAGATGCAGAGTCGTTTACTAGTCACGGATGTGATGCCTATATACATGATCATGCCTAGATATTCTCATAATTATGCACTTTTCTATCAATTGCTTGACAGTAATTTGTTCACCACTGTAATACTTATGCTATCTTGAGAGAAGCCACTAGTGAAACCTATGGCCCCCGGGTCTATCTTTTATCATATAAGTTTCCCATCTATCTTTTATTTGCATCTTTACTTTCCAATCTATATCATAAAAATACCAAAAATATTTATCTTATCTTATTATCTCTATCAGATCTCACTTTCGCAAGTTACCGTGAAGGGATTGACAACCCCTTTATCGCGTTGGTTGTGAGGTTCTTGTTTGTTTGTGTAGGTACGAGGGACTTCTGTGGAGCCTCCTACTGGATTGATACCTTGGTTCTCAAAACCGAGGGAAATACTTACGCTACTTTGCTGCATCACCCTTTCCTCTTCAAGGGAAAACGAACGTAGTGCTCAAGAGGTAGCAGCACACCATCGAGCGCCAAGTACAACGACTCGCGACCAAGCTCAACATCAACAAGAAACCCATGATATTCAACATTGGAGATCTTGTGTGGCTACACCTTCGAAAGGAACGCTTCCCCAACGAACGCAAGTCCAAACTTCTACCATGAGCCGATGGACCCTTCAAGGTGCTTGAACGCTACAACAACAACACCTACAAGATCGACATCCCATGCGACAAGTACTCCGTGAGCGACATCTTCAACCTCAATGATCTCTCCCCGTACCATGGTGATGAGGATTTCGATCCGGGGTTGGATCTTTCCCAAGGGAGAGGACATGATGCGGAACATCCCATAGTCATCCCCATGGACACTACTTCGACTACTCAAGCTGCAAGTGCACCCATGACAAGAGCTCGAGCACATGCTATTCAATCCGAGTTTAACTCTCTCCTTGTTGAACTTCCCTTTTACCCACTTGAGACATGGCTACTACCTCAAACGGGGATGCTTTGTGTGCTTAGGTACCAAGAAAGCAACCAAGGAGAAGTTATGGTGCAAGATGAACATCAAGAGCATGTAGACAATCTGCCCCGCCCAGAAGGACCGGAACAACCGCCCAACTACCGCCCGGGAAGAACAACCGGCCTGCTACCGCCCAACAACCGGCCCACCTTCTGTGATTGAGCGGAGCAAGGCCGGTGTTGCACCGATTGTACCAGTTTCTACCAAAAGACCAGAACAACCGCCCCGACGACCGAAACAACCGCAGCCCCTTCGGCGTACACCTCCAGAACCAGCACCTGGGCTCCCAGCAGAACTACCGCCACCACCTGACCGGTACTACCGCCCCGCATGAGCTCCCAGCGTAACTACCGGCCACATGACCGGTACTACCGGCCTGCCTGCACAGTGAAAGGGGTTTTCACCCCATGTATCCTCTCCCACTTACCCCTTCGTGGCTTAGCACTATATATACTTGTCTCCTAGCTTCATATTAGGGTTAGCATTGTGATAGCTCATATTTTGAGATAGAGCCTTGCTCATCCATCCGGATGTACTCCACCGCGAGGGACCGACACCTCTCCGGAGAAGATCCTCGTTGGATTCAAGACTTCATTTCGGAGAAGACCCTCTACAAGACCTCCTCACGGAGAAGAACCGGTTACCCTATGTATCGTCCTTTGTTGGATTCGGATCTTGTATCACTTTGTGTCTCGATGATCTAGTGCATGTGTGACTTTCTTCTTGTTGGTTGAGTGTTCTCTCGTGCTTTTCCCTCGTTCCCCTCCTCGTGTTCTTCGTGTTCTTGGTAGGATTCCCCTCCAAACGTGAAAGATCGGCCTCTAGGGTTCTACCCTGCATCATCTTGGTATCATGAGCCACATTGATCACGTTTTTGGAGCCCCTACCCCGTGTATTCTAGCTTGATTTTGTTGATTTCGTCCTAAATCCAAAAATCCCCACCAAGAAAATAGCCCCCAATTTTTTTTATGATTTGTTGGTTTGATGATGTTTTGTTGATTTTGATCCATGGATTTGCTTGGTTTCGAGTGGATCTAGCATCTCCCCAAGTTTCCCCACCTTCCATCCACTACATCCATCCAATTTTGGCCCCGAAATCATCCATTTCCGCCCCAAAAATCACCCCGATCCAGATCTGTGAATTTTCCCGACCCCAGCGTTACTTCCGCCCATCAAACCGGTACTACCGCTGAGCTTCAGGACTGGTACTAGCCCCCCCCAAGCGATACTACCGCCCTTCCCAGTTTCGGCTACGGCTGCTAAAAGTTTTCCCCATAACTTCCACATCCGGAATCCGATTTGCACGTTCTTTAGCTCGTTGAGAAGCTATTGACATCCCCCATCCACCAAGATAGGTTCCAACATCAATATACACCATCAAATTTTCCAACCTTTGGCATCTTTGCCTAGGGCTTTCACTGTTGGGGAACGTAGTAATTCAAAAAAAATTCCTACGTACACGCAAGATCATGGTGATGGCATAGCAACGAGAGGGGGAGTGTATCTTCATACCCTTGAAGATTGCTAAGCGGAAGCGTTTATCAACGCGGTTGATATAGTCGTACGTCTTCACGATCCGACCGATCCAAGTACCAAACGCACGGCACCTCCGAGTTCTGCACACGTTCAGCTCGATGACGTCCTCGCCTTCTCGATCCAGCAAGACGGGCGAAGTAGTAGATGAGTTCCGGCAGCACGACGGCGTGGTGACGGTGTTGGTGAAGAACAATCTCCGCAGGGCTTCGCCTAAGCACTGCGGAAACTATGACGGAGGATGAACTAGAAGGGTCGGGGTTGCCGGCACACGGCTTGGTGTTTCTTGATGTGTCTTTGGTGCTAGCCCTGCCCCTCTATTTATATGTTGAGCCTTGGGGTCGAAACTTGGAGTAAAAGCCTCCACAAAGTCGGTTTCACACGAAAGGCAAGAGTCCTTCTCGGACTCCAGGGCCAGACGCCAGGGTTCCCGGCGTCTGGACCCAGACGCCAGGGACCCTGGCGTCTGGCCCCTGGACTCCGCAAAACTTCCTTTTGCGCTTTCCAAAAACCTTGTGGGCTTTCGGCCCAAATAACATGTTCTCGTTTCCAAACATTTCGGGAAACATCCGGAACCCCTTCCGGTGAATTTCGGAACTCTTCTGGAGATCAAACACTATTATCCCAAATATCAAACTTTATCTCCGGACCATTCCGGAGTTCCTCGTCATGTCCATGATCTTATCCGTGACTCCGAACAACATTCGGTTACCAACATACATAACTCATATAATACTATATCGTCAACGAAACGTTAAGCGTGCGGACCCTACGGGTTCGAGAACTATGTAGATATGACCTAGAACTTGTTTCAGGTCAATAACCAATAGCGGGACCTGGATGCCCATATTGGCTCCCACATATTCTACGAAGATCTTTATCGGTCAAACCGCATGACAACATACGTTGTTCCCTTTGTCATCGGTATGTTACTTGCCCGAGATTTGATCGTCGGTATCCAATACCTAGTTCAATCTCGTTACCGGCAAGTCTCTTTACTCGTTACGTAATACATCATTCCGTAACTAACTCATTAGCTACACTGCTTGCAAGGCTTATAGTGATGTGCATTACCGAGAGGGCCCAGAGATACCTCTCCGACAATCGGAGTGACAAAACCTAATCTCGAAATACGCCAACTCAACATGTACCTTCGGAGACACCTGTAGTACTCCTTTATAATCACCCAGTTACGTTGTGACGTTTGGTAGTACCCAAAGTGTTCCTCCAGTAAACGGGAGTTGCATAATTCTCATAGTTACAGGAACATGTATAAGTCATGAAGAAAGCAATAGCAGTATACTAAACGATCAAGTGCTAGGCTAACGGAATGGTTCATGTCAATCACATCATTCTTCTAATGATGTGATCCCACTAATCAAATGACAACACATGTCTATGGTTAGGAAACATAACCATCTTTGATTAATGAGCTAGTCAAGTAGAGGCATACTAGTGACTATATGTTTGTCTATGTATTCACACATGTATCATGTTTCTGGTTAATACAATTCTAGCATGAATAATAAACATTTATCAGGATATGAGGAAATAAATAATAACTTTATTATTGCCTCTAGGGCATATTTCCTTCATTCACCACATCATCCGCTATACCACCACCGCTTTCCGCCACCACCATTCGACTTTGGGTTCGAGAATTTGAGTTGTGGTTTCCCATGTCCTATTGTGTTTCGGCTATATAGGTATGGCGCTACATCAACATCACCACCGCTCATCTTCGTCGACTACTCATCATCGCTACGGATGGTAACCTTGACGACATCGTTGTCTACGCCTTGCCATTGCATTGATAACCACCATAGCCACACTTTTGCGTTTCTTACCCATCGAGACTAGCCATTGAGTATTGACGGCAACGTGACTTGTGCATATTAGTGATCATACTCTCCATAAGCATACATACCATATCATCGTGGTGCATATCTTTATATCATCTCTTGTGTCACAAAGTTGTCATCGCATACACAATCGCTATCTTGGTTCGTGAAGTTTTGCATGAGAAAAGAGCTCAAAAGTGAAAGAGCCAAGCAAGCTTTTAAGCAAAAAGAGAAAGATAAGCAAAGAGCTTATAAGCAAGAACAATAGCATCGTACAACATTAAGATCGAAATACCCGATCATCTTGGATCATATCTTCGAAATACCATACATATAGCATACTTGGGATAGAGGTCGTTGCATTTTTGCTTCGTAGGTTGTGCACAAGCTCCGTATCCGCCTATTGGCAATCGTGCTAGCGTCTCTCTAGTATTGTGCAACAAGAGCATTTTTGTGGACTCCACATTTTGGCTCATTTTTGGTTTGCACAATCCCACTTATCTATTTGCGTGTGTGTTTCCGTGTACCACTACTTGCTTGGTCTACTTGTTGCATTTGCGAATTTACGAATCTTTTTCAACATCTTTGAGTCTAACTAACAATTGCATCAAATTTTGCGCCACCATCCTAACCGAGCTCCACCATAAGCTTTTACTTGTGTAGGTGTGAGAACCGACAAGAATTGGTACCAATTGTGCTATTTCCTTGTCTACATTTGAGTGATCCGTGATCCATCTTCAACATTGGTCAAGGTACTAAGTTCTTCTCTTTCTCCCACTCACATTTTTTTTCTTGGAATGATGGATAGGCCAAGTTCTTCTACCAACCCACTCTTCATCAAGCAAGACGACCACATGTCATCATATGTCACCAAGAGCCGCCTCTTCGGTGCACAACGAGCGTTGCATCAAGAGCAACAAGCAATGAGCGACCGCATCGACAATCTCGCCACCGACTTGCGACTCTCCGAGCAACGAACAAGAGTCTACTTCGACAACAAGCTCGACGCTCACAAACAAGAGAACGGCAGAAGAATGGACGAGATACGTTCCTTGTTGGTGAACCGTCATTCTTCCACTTCTTCCTACTCAAGACGGAGCCGTTCGAGTCAACACACCGACGACACCTTCTCCGGCTCAAGTACACCGACATCGAACACTCTACGTCGAGCCGCGCGTCACGACCGTCAAGCATCTCGTAATCCTCTACACGACAATCATCCATAAGAGCAAGTCGACGAGCAAGCACATCTTCATCGTCAACACCAAGTTCCTCTTGGACAAGATCACGAACAACAACGTCAACGTCACCAAAAGGAAGAGCGAGCGAGACAACATCAAGATGAACAAGACGCCGAGAATCAACGTCTTCAACAACAACAACAATAACAACAACATGAAGCACAAGCTCTTGAGGCGCAACGTGCCCTTCAAGAATCAAGTCGAGCCATTGCCAAACGCAACCGCGATAGGCGCAATCAAGAGGAAGCAATTCGAGAAGAAATCCAAGAGCGGAACTACCAACCAAGAGTGCAACGTCAAGTTCCTCAAGCACCTCCACAAGCTCGGCAAGCTCCTCAACAACCTCAAGTTCAACAAGCGCAAGACGACTATGGAAATCCTCCACACCAAGAGCAACATGAGGTTGATAATCCTCCACGTCAAGGGCGTCATCATCACCCTCGATCCCAACACAATGAAGAGCAACGCTACGGCAAGCTAAAGTTCACCATGCCCAAGTTCAATGGAAGCAATGGTCCCGAAGAGTACCTATCATGGGCATTGAAGGTCGACAACTATGAGGAAGAGAAGAAGATCACTATGGCATCACTAGAGTTGCAAGACTATGTGCTCATATGGTGGGAATAAGGCCCTGTTTGTTTGGGCTTTTGCTTTTGCTTTTGCAGCTTTTTCACTTTGCCCAAAAAGCCATAGAAGCTCTTAAATAGGTGCTTTTGAAGCTTTTATGGCTTTTTGGCCTAATATAACAATTATTGATTTTATGGCTCTTAAATTGTTATATTGATTCATCGAAAGCCAAAAAAACTCCAAAAGCACCTATTTGGGAGCTTTTATGGCTTGTTGGCCAAAGTGGAAAAGCTGCAAAAGTAGAAGCAAAAGCCCAAACAAACACGGCCTAAGTCCTTGAGCGCCGAGAAGCAAGAGGTGAACCACCAATCAACATTTAGGCTCAAATGAAAGGTGTCATGCGAGCACGTTTTGTGCCCACTTACTGCAACTGGGATCTCTTCAAAAAACTCCAACTAAGTAAGGAACAAAGAGTGTTGAAGAATACTACAAGAAAATGGAGATAGACAGATGCTATCTTTGATGATTGTTACCACGGTGCGTGTGATCTCCCTCATGTTATCTTTGATTGAGCATACTTTTAGAGAGGCAAATTACGTTGTCCATCAATTAGCTAGGGGTAGGATCTGTAGTGGGTGGATGGAAGAACCACCTGATGATTATTAGACTTCTTATAAACAATGCTATGTTGATTACCATGCAATAAAGAATGGTTAGATGTAAAGAAAAGAATAGGGAAATGTTTCCCTCCGGTCCGCTGGCTGAAGCGACGCGCCGGTCGCCTCTGTCGCTAACGCACATGCCTTTGTGGCCCACATGCAGGAGCGGGCCGCATAAGGACGTGTCCCACTATACACCACATGGACCTTATCCCCTTTCTTCTCCATCGATTTCTTCTCCACCGAAACAGAAATAGCTCCCATGCTCTTCTCCACACACCACGGCAAAAACTCCATGGATCCCCACCTCTTCCCATCTCCTTTTAATCCTGCCTCATGTGCCGTCTGCTCCTCGCGCAGGCCGTCGAGCTAATTTTTGCCAGCGGGAGCGCCGTTCCCTATTTCTCACTGCTTTTCTTGTGTGCCGGGACGCGCGGAGCGGTCACCGCCTGTGCTATGAACCGGCGACGTCTTGCTGCTACGAGCGGTGACCGACGAGGTGCGGGACGACCAGCGGCGACGCGAGGTGCGGCGGTGCTCCAACCGCATGCACGCAAAGCTGGAACCGGCGTTCCGAGGTGCTACAACCGGCATGCGGCCATGCTACAATCAACGCGCGGCGGCGACGACCACTACTGGCGATTTGCTACAACCGCGGTGTCGACAGTTGCAACCGGTGACAAGAAATGCTACAACCGGCCATCCATTTGCTGGAACCGGTATCAGTTTTTGCTGCCGTCGGCCA
This sequence comes from Triticum aestivum, assembly GCF_018294505.1. Classification (NCBI taxonomy): domain Eukaryota; kingdom Viridiplantae; phylum Streptophyta; class Magnoliopsida; order Poales; family Poaceae; genus Triticum; species Triticum aestivum. Next base: position 373,385,690 of record NC_057798.1, on the reverse strand, counting down.
CCGATTTGCTGGAACCAGATGCGTGCTCATCGTCAACGTGTGATATTTGCTGGAACCAGTGTATGTTTTTGCTGGAACTAGCTTTTCCTTTTGCTACAATCTTTTTTTGTTTGCTACAATAGAACCAATTCGAGTCTCCCTTCAGAGTTATTTTGCTGGAACCAACGTTTTTTTTGCTGGAACTAGCATTTTTTTTGCTACAATCAACCACCGAAGTTTTCTTTGTTGAGGTTAATTTTGCTGGAACCGGTGTGTTTTTTGCTGGAACCTTATAATGAATTTGCTTCAAACCGGCCACTGAGGATTTTGTTAGTTTTTGCTGGACACCGACTACCGCAGCGAGCCGGAGGTGGACCGCGGCGAGCCGGAGGCGGGGCTACGCTAGGGATGCTGCAACCATGGCACCCGTGAGCTGGATCTGGTTGTTTTTAGAGCTTCATCCTCAATGAATCGCCTCTGGAATCAATCGCGGCCGTTATGCAATTCCGGCGGCCAAGGGGCGGGACCTCGTGGGAGCTCGCGGGGAACGGCCACAACGGCGACGAGGATGGGTGGTGGTGGTGTGCCCGAGGATGGGCGGGACCTCGTCTTGTTTTTCTGTCGAGCAGTGCTAGGAAGACGACACAGATGGGTCAAATCCAACAGCTACGCATGATTTGATCGGGTGGCTGTGCGTCGACCGCTACCCAAAAGAATATGGTAGCCTTGGCCCGTGGAGGTTATCTAACATATAAAAGCTGCTAGAGTACCCGCCCATCCAGCGCCATCGCGGATTCAGATTCATCCTGCCCGCACGGTTCGCCTCGCTGGCCCTGGTAAATGTACTTTCCGTCGCGCTGGTAAACATCGGGTCGCTCGTTATTTTGCACGCCACGTGATCGAGGTAGGAGAAGCTGACGGGTGGGCTAGGCTTGCGCGCGGGCCAGGCTCGCAGCGACAGGGTCGATGCGCGCTTCTGTCGACGAAAAGGAGAGGCGGGTCGCTCGTGGGCTAGGCCCAGTGCGGATGGATCGAGCTGCGAGGTGAAAACACCACCAATCCCGTGCGTCTTCGAGCAGCCAATCCAGCCCCGCTCCCCTCCCTCTCCACGGCGCCGCCGCCTCCTCCCCTTCTGCCCTGCTCTCCACCGCGCTGCCGCCTCCTCCCTTATGCTCCCCACCGCGCCGCCTCTTCCTCCCCTTCACTGTTCTCTCCAGCGGCGGCAAAGATCTGGCGGCAAAGGGAGACGACGAGGGCGCTTGATCCGATCTGCTGAAGACAAGGAAGGAGAGGAGGGAGAAAGAGAGAGGAAAGAGGAGAGGGAGGTGTGGTGGCGGATGAGAGAGGGTCACCGGAAGGAGCGTGACGACCTGCAGGCAAAGGGCGGCGGCGGCGCCGCTCGATTTGATCTGCGGGAGAGAGAAGATGAGAGGGGGAGGGAGAGGGAGAGAGAGAAGGAAGGAGACGAGAGGAGAGAGAAAGAGAGAGGAGAAAGGAGAGGAGGGGGGCGACGGCGGTCGGGAGAGGATCACCGGAAGGAGTGCCGCCGGCTCATCGTCTTTCATACCTACCCATGCAGGTTCGTCCTCTTTCCTTTATGTACTCCCCTTTTTTGATTAGTGAAGCCGCAACTAAATGTTCCTCTATCTATCCCCTGTCCTCACTGGCTTCTTTTCATCCCTTTGTCTCATGGATGAAGCTGCCGGCTGCAGGGGTGTTGCAAGGAGTTAGAGGTCGTGCGCTGGCCGGAGCAGCAGGAGCAAGGATATGGCCGCCTCTCTTCTCTGCCACGGTTCCCTCCTCTTCCTTCAGCTCTCGAGATGTCGACCTGCAGGTTAAGGTGCTTGTGTCTCAACCATCTTCCTCCCTGTATCCTCACATTTTTAATTTCTGATTCGTGTGTCACCATAAGGCTAGAGTTTGTTCGTGTGTTGTTTATGCTCGGGTTTTATCTCCACAAAAGATGGCCCACACTACTTTAGAAGGAACTGCTGCTGTCCAATTTAGTGTTATGTTTTCTAGCTCAAGCATTGTTTCAGTTTCTATGGCCGAGGCTCCAAGTGAGATTAATTCTTTCATTTTGTTTGTGCTAATGTGAGTGATTTATTTCTCATAGAAACAAAATTCCGATTGATGTACTGACAAATGTGTATGGCATACTATTTTTAGGCAAACCATTGTTTGACAACAAATATGCGGAGGCGTTTTTATGAATGTGCATTTCACCTGAATCTGGAGAGCTATTTTATCTGTCGCGGACATTTTTGGTGGAATTCAATGCTTTAGCAGGTATTCTTGGCCTCTATATTTCCCTATCATGTGTATTTAACAAGTATTCAGTGATTCTCGATTTTTCCTTTTTAATCTATGAATGTAATTCTTAATGTGATGTTAAATGTATTATACATTTTTTGTCGAGCAAATATTGATTCATGCCATGCATGTTATGGGCGGGTTTAAAAAAAGTCATCCTGGTTGTAGTGTGAAAGCTTTAATCAAAGTTGTTTTAGTTACCCAGCCTTCTATTTTGATTGCTTTTGTATGATTCTTGAAAACAGAGTGTGGGTTGTGTTTATCAATAATATGCTTCAGATGTTAGTTCTGTTGCCAAATGATCTAAACTTGATTTACCCACTTCTAGAACATAAAAGAATATGGCATTTACCTTCCATGGATTTACTTGAACGATTGTACAAGTACCTCGGCTTGGTTTATTTCCCATCTCCAATTATTAATTGTTTGCCAAGATATTTTTATGGTGTTCTTACTCCTGATTTACTGACATGTTTGATTTGTAGTCTCTTAGTATATAATCAAGTAGTTGTAGCTAAACAAACGTATATCTTGCCATGCTTTGGTGAAAGTATTAAAGTTTGTCTCTGGTTTTACTTTCCATGTGCTACCATACCTATGCTTTATGTAGTTAATTAATAAACTCTCTTTAAATATGATGTTCCCAAGAGATCAGAAGGTTCATGGGGTGATCTTGTAGCTGAGTTGAAAGTCAGAGGGTTTGTGCTATGGGTGATAAGGAATGGTCATAACCTTATTTGTTGGAATATTGCCGAAGATGATCCAAGCTAATTATTTTAGGCACTTGATCTGTTATATTGCCATAAACTGATTTTGTACTACGCGAACATGATGATCTTTTAGCAGTTAGCCATGTCAAAAACAGGATATATGTCAAACATCTAATTTGAGATGAAGTTGTCCTGCTCAATTAATTTATAGTTTTCTGGATGTTTTGGTTTTCAGCTTGGGAGCAAGTAGAAATACCTGATTTGATGCTCATGCTTCCAATTTTTTCACATTTCGCGAGAGCTAGGCGTACTTCTCGATGACCTTGCCGTCTCCAACCCATCCGTGGGTATTTCAACTCCCCTTCTGTTTTTTTATTTTTCTGCGCACATTTGCTCTACTCTCACTTTGCCTGGTATGCTCTCATTTTCTTAGATTTAGATTTGCTTGTTCTATCTCCTCCCATTTTCTATTTGTTGTTCTTTTCTCTGTTTCTAATTTGGTTTTTTACATCCTATTTATTTATTCTTTTTGGCTTTGACATAATGAATGGATTATTGCTTTATTTGGCCTTTATTATATTGTTTCCCATCTACTATATGGTTCACTTTGCTAGCTATAAAAAAAGCATTATGGGTTACTGCCTGGTGGACCTCTGAATAATTTTTTCACCTCAGCTTGATTGACAAGCTCACCGGCAGGAAATGTAGTATGAGATGATTTTTTTAAATTTCTCTAGCTTTTCTTATTGGTATGTACAGAAAGGACAAAGTCTTGTATACTTAATATCGAGTCTTATTCATCTGTATTTTTGGAATACCATTGAAAATCTTGAATTACTTTTGCTTTGATGGATAATCTATCACTAAACAGAATATAGCTTCCATCCTTCACACATAGAGACTAATTTAGTACTTCGGTTTTGGGCTGTCCTATTTTCTATGTGGTCGAACAGGAAAGCTAAATGTACAGTTTATTTGCTCGGCACCATTTACTGTGCCACATAGAAGTACATCTTTTTCTTATTTTTTCTAATGCAATCATCAATACAGTACCTTGGTTAACCTTCCCAATTTTTTTCTCTTTTTGGTCATACATTAGGATTATTATGGATTTTCTGAAGGTGGTGGTGGGGGTTGCACGGCATGTTCCGTCTGGTTTCAGGTGTGTGCTGCACCTGAAAAAATTTCTCGGGTTGTCTCTCTTCGTATTTCCACCTTAGTTGTGATATTTTATTTATTGCTAATTATTTGAGTTAGTGTACAATCATATATTTGTCAGCCATGGCTCCTTAGAGAGCTGGACATGCTTGGTTGGAGTCGTCGTCGTCCTGGTTGGGGAGATGAGCATGCTTATGCTTATCTAACATATAAAGCCTCCTAGAGTACCATGTCTATGAACTCATCTCCATGCTACTATCCTTCTATAAACTGGGGGTATCCATGTGTTTCTAATAAGGCATTTTCCATTCTTTCTTTTTCAATTCTGTATCAGTAGTTCCGAGGAAGCACTCAACCTAGACGTCGCCCCTAAATCGCTGCTGCCACCGCTTGTAAATTTTGTGCCCCGCCGAGGGCATTTTAGTCTTTTCAGCGGGCCAAAAAGGCAGGCAGCGCGGGCAGGAGCGAGACCGCGCAGACTGCGTCTTCCCCACGAACCCTTTCCTGTTTGAAGAGGTGGCCTTTTGTGTGGTACTCAACTGCTATCCCAGGAAGGTAACTCTTTCCTGCTTGTTTTTTGATTTTTCTGCTCAATCCACACTTTAGTTTATGTTTCTTGGTGTGCAATGTGCTCAATCTACCTTTTTTTTACCAATTTTGGTTGATGGTCGATCGAGAGGTGGTAGATACAGATGTAAGAAGAGGGGTGCATATTCTGGCTTACTACAGAAAATAACTCTATATGAAGATTAATTGTAAGGATGTGATGCTTCAAGGAAATAATATGTGCATAATTAGGTCTGCTGCTTTTAATAGACATGTTGATATGGCTATTGCTTCCTTTCATGCTTCACCGGCGTCGATGCCACCAACCACAAGTTACTCCATCTTGTGATAATGTTTTTGGATTACAGAGCTTGTAAAGGGCAATTGATCTTCTTCATTGGTTTCACTGGCGTTGTATGTTGCCAATATGAATTGACAATAACTCACATTCTCTATTTTCTATTTTCAGGGGACATTCCAAAGATATGAAGGGATAGCCTTTCGTTAAAAACCTGGTCTTTTGTTTGAAAGGGTCTAACTTTTACTGTGAACTACTTATCATGATCTTATTTTGAAGTGATGGATTTTTACAGATATTAGGTACTTCACTACTTATCATGATTCTATTTTTTGGTCTCATGTCCTGTCATCTCACATTATAATTTTGGTGTTCTGGTAGGCAGTGCTTGACTTCGGTGGCGTCGCCTTCTGGCAGGTCACGGGGTTAGAGCACAGGAACCTGACACGGTGTTCCAAACTCAGGCGGTCATGGTCGACCAGATGTCGAAGGGCTTGGTAGCAACTCTCATGGAGTAAGAAAATGCCTGCAAATGCTCATTTCTCATATGCCTGCCCACTCCTCCCTTTCACGAACCTTTCTTTTATTTTTGCAATGTGTAGCTCTGAGAAAAAAATAAGAGGAATAAGTTATGGCAAGGTTTTGGTGAAGAGTATTATTTCCCTAGCTTGTGAAAATTTTGGCCTCGCTCTGACGTTGATTTCATAATTTGTGGTTACTGGTAAATACATGACGTTGGTAAATAATCTCTTTGTGATTGTTTGTGTGTATGGTATGCTATTTCAGTTTAGATTCTTCACCATCATTAAAGTTCCATAGATCATTGAGCCTTAGTTTCTTCAAACCAGCCTTGCAATCTCCATGTTTCTTCTGGAAATTGAACCACATTACCATTTCTTCTTCAGAAAATGTTCTATTTTGGTCTTTTGCATCATCATGTTGTTCTGTCTTTTCAGCCAATTAACGAGATTTAAATGTTCCAGGAAAGAGAACAAGTTTTCAAGAGATTCAGTGTAACTGGAAATTGTCAGACTCACCGGAGGTATTCAGGATTACAAATTTGGCAGGTAACATTTCAACTCTAACTATATGAGCTGCCATTAGTTACCTAATATATTTTCATGCATTTCTATGCCTGATCTGTTCTTTCCATTTGTGCTGCAGATGCTGTTGCTTGCAAACCCTAGGCCTGGTTCCTGGACTTGGTCGGCCTCCTCGGGGGATGTAGCTGCGCTCCGGTGTCGACTCCTCGACCAATGACGCTCCATCCCAACCCCACCAATCTTCACCGCTGCTTGACGACATGGAGCTGAACACCGCTGCAACCATGGTGGCGCCCCCTCTGACCAAGGTGCCCTCATGTCACCTCTTTTTTCTCGCGTCCAGTACATGCTTGGAAGACGAGTGCAAGCCTTCCTTGCCAAAACCATTAATTAACTGATCACCATTTCCATCAAATTTCATCAGGGATTGCGACGCCAGCAAAGCAAAGGAAGATCCGCAACAAAACTGTATGTGGACTGCTCCGTTACTATTTCTGCTAGAAATTCTGATGTATATGTATAAAATCTGTTAGTTGTGCGCCACATGCCGACTTGAGTAGATCAGATCAGTTGCCTAAGTAGATGAGTTGTCATACACCCAATAGATTTTCTGCTTGCCCATGCCTTTTGCCAACCCGTGTACAAGCTAGCTACTAGATCAACTGATTGATTGTTCTGGTTCAGCACAACACACATCAAGTAAAGGAACCTCCGTACCAAATTCATACAGACTGCTCCCTTATAATTTCTGCTCTAAATTTCATCAGGGATTGCGACTCCGTGTTAGGTGTGTGCTGCTTGTCGTATGTCAGATCGTTGCCTAAGTAGACTTTTTTGACGATGGAACATGCACGTACGTTTGACCAATTGCTAATTCCTGCTGGCCAATGGCCTTGGGCGAAATGAAACATGCACATACTCTTGATTCAATTGTTCCTGTGCATCACAACATGTCTGAACACCAGATTATTTTTCTCAGTGACTAGGATTTATATAGGTAAATTTTCTTTTATTTATAGTTGCAGATTGCATATATTAGGACTTGCCAACTAGGCATCCTAACACCGGCTACAACTTGGACTCGCAAACTACATCAACAGACATGTATAGGAGTTTGGAATATCCAACATTTTCTTCTTTTTATTTACTTCATCCAATATCTGGGAACTAAATGTGGTTCTAGATTTGATCCCCCATGTGACTTTGAAATAAATTTTCATTACCTATGCATCTTCAATTAGTTTTTAGTTCTGTTCTCTATACAGTTTGCACAGAATAATATGTTAATGTTAGATAATTATTTATTATTTGCACTAGCAATTTTAGTTCTCCCTTCCACAATACAAACAATCCAGGAAGGCGATTTGCTTTAGTTTAGGATTTTTTTAACAAAGATTCTTTGTCAAATTATGCACATATCATATTCTTCGTTTTAGTTGTCTACTGCTGCACTGTTATATTTGGGTTTCAGATATTTTCTTTTGTATATTGATATCTAATCCCTACAAATTTTAGTCTCTTACCTTTTGTTTGCTCTGAGGTCAGGTGTAGTTTTTCTTTTGTATGGCAAATGAAATAGATTCCTCAAGAAACAGGAAAACGCCACTGAACTAGACTGATATGCTCATAATATGCTAATATGAGATTGATCGATTTACAGTGAACTACAGTAATGGTAGCAACAATTAAGTAAGTAATGGGGACCTCCTATTGTCCTGCGATGCCTGTTGGCAAACATAAGCAAGAACTACAGGAATGGTAGCAACAATTAAGTCCCTGGTACAATGGCGATGTGCAATGCTTGAATTCTACTTTCATAGTCCGAGATACAATGTCTACTGTAGGTATTGCATGTTATTACCTCTTCCAAATTAAGAAGCCATTTGAATAAACTTGATGGACCTCGATTATTAGATGTTCTGTTTTGCAGGTTAATATAAGGTTTAGAAACTAAGACTGCTGTAAAAAGAAACATGTTCTGATTCACTCAGATGCAAACCCTCCTAATTCCATCCCTCAAACCTCGTGTAACATATTTCTAGCGCATATAGGTGCTTATTTTCTATGTTTTCTACATTTTTGGAGTTTCCATAAATTTAGTTTGTGCTACGGATAATACATGGTAGTATATTAAGTTTGAATTCATGATCATGTTCTCTCGTCTGCTATATAGAATTTAGTTTGACCTGCATAAATCACTTGAAGAGAGGGATAAAAGGAGAGGGAGAGAGATGCATGTTGTGAAGGAGCAAGCCCATCAATTCTAAATATGATCCATGTGCTGAGAAATTTCTGTTTAATTCAATTGTACGGTTAGTACGTTCATACTTGATATACAAGCAGTTTTGTACATGAAGAATGCATGTGCGGAGAGAGGTTTACTTAGGGCAGCTCAAATCCCATCTTGAGCTCTAATATCTCTATTATTAATTTTGATTTGATTGTGTACGTTCACACAGCTGCAAGGTTAATTCACTGATCTGTACTTCAAACTTGATTGTTGAATTGTACTAAATTCCATACTCGGTCTTCCGGTGGCCTCCCTGGTGTGTTTCTCCCCGCATCATATTCCTCCAGCTACTAACCCTGTTTCCAGCAAGCTCTGTTGCCGTCAGAATGAGTCAATGAGGTTTGTTAATTTGCAGGGATGTGACATCTAAATATGTATTCTTGCCATCGCAGCAAAAAAATTGAGATATCTCATATATTGGCAAAGCTAATGCCTGAGAGGGAGCTACCAAACAAGCATGCTTTATATTTGGGACGTGCAGGCTGGAAGGATCATTGGTAATTGATCCTATCAAAGGTAATTATTCAGGAAAGTGAAAGCTTGGGTGTAGCTACCAGAGTTCCATTGAAGAAAATGATAATATACTTGCAATGTATTTCACTTGATTGAAACAGTTTACTTATTTATTTGTTGCATGCCACACCAACATTTTATTCCTGTAGGTAAAAATAAGAAAATGAGTGCTGATGTGTGTCACTCCAGTTAGTTTTTCCCCAGATTTCTTTGATATACTGAAATGCTTATATTCATTACTTTGTGCAACTTTGAAGGAAGGTGCGATCTCCAGCCTGAAGGAATGGCTGGTTGATTCAGCTATAGGAAGCAATCCTGTTCTGCAATTGATTGCTGGAATCGTATTTATGCAAGAGCAAGACTACACACGAGGCTGTCAAGCACACACACACACAACGGAAGAACTCTGGACATGTTAGTTTTCTTTTTCCGTATGCCTTTAGATGGTTCAACCTTTCATTAGTGAATTGATTGTTGCAAATCCGTACTCAAGAGTGCCTTCTAAAGATGGTGTATATATTTCAGTTCTTTAGTGTCCCACCCAGTAGCTCCCTCCGACGTTGTCTTTACATTATTTATTCTCTGTGAAATACCCCTTTTAGCTTTCCTGGCACATCATGTTGCTCTGTAAAAAAATTGTATCGATAATTTCCATTGCCATTTAGTAGTTCTGAACTTGGAGAGACTAACTCTAATAATATTCGGTAGTAGATGTTTTTCGTTCCTTTCAATGAACATACCGGTTCAAAAATTTAAGATATGTTTTGCTTAGTATAGCTAAAGGTTGGGAATCATTAGAGAGAAGAAAAAGAAAAAAGGATTTTGCGCAAGATGAATGGACTCTTAATTTCTCATGCCGACTGTATCTGGTATTGCCATTGTAGGTTACACACTTCACCCAGTGCACCTATCTACATTCGTCTATTTTATTAAATGTAGAGAAGAAGAAACTTCGGTTGTGTCGTTCAATGTGTACCAGGATATCAGTATTCAGATCAGTGATTTTCAGTTCTTTGTGCTCTTGCTTCTATTTCAGTGTGTATATTTTGGAACTTGGTTAAGTAGATTAGTTTTGCCCATTGTTTTCTTTAAACACAAATGTCGTACGCATACTAGACTAACCACTTTGCCACATCGGAAGGAATTTTATAGGTCATGCAGCTCGATTCGGTAGTTAAAAATGCAATAATTTTACATATTATTCACGGCACTATGGGTTCAGATAATTTTATTTGTTAATGTTTAACTATTGCAATTCTTTATTAAGAAGATTATATGTATATACAGGCTGATTTGTTTTTATTTATCCATATACAACATTATGTCTCAGTTCATCATCTTCTGACACTGGAAGAGGATGCACTAAGTTATAAAGTAATAAAGTAAAACATGGATTTCACTTACTTGAGAGAAGATCTGGCCATCACATTGACACTGCTACGTACCAGACTAAAGTTCAACAAATGATCATTCATCATCTTCTGATCATGGTCTTTGCCGTTTATGATGCCAATTTTGGAGATACCGTTTGTTCAACTACATACTAATGCAGGCAAGTTTTCCCATTCTTTTTTTCTTTTCCATTTGGTTAAGGACTATATATATAGTGTTACCTTAGTGGCAAATTTGTACGGTTCATAATAATCAATTTGTAGCCTAGCTTCCAACACTTGCTTACAGTGTCTTTCTCTCTGTCACCAGTACGCCGCGATGGAAAACGTTAAGATTCCAACAAAAGTTCTTCTGGATGCTATTATGCAATAGGTTGGCCTTCAAGCGCAAGTTACTCAACAGACAAGGCAAGCACCGTTGGTCTTGAGTCAAGTGTTCAGTTCTATCCATCTGAGTACCGGTTGAATAATGGAAAGTATTGATGACTACACTCGGAGCAAGCCTTGTCGCGACGCTGCAAGTGTTGCCCCCCTCCTCCCAAAGGGCAAGGTGAAGGAAGGTGCCTGTGTGGTTCTTCTGCAGCTCGCAGCGAGGATTGTTGTGTCCAACCTGCACAAGAATGCCAAGAAGTCCTTCTTGAAGACGTAAGCCACGACGCATGTTTCTGCCATGATTTTCTTCAGTTGGATTTCGTGGATTTAGGTGTTGAAAAATTATGGGCTGTGGATGCAGGATTAAGGACATGTACAAGCACTACAACGAGAGATCTGGGTTGCTTCTTTGTGGCTTCCAAACTTGGAAATGTTTGTCTGAAAGTTAGTTTAGTTTCTTGTTTGTGGATTCACAGCTTCTCACATGTACCATCCTCTTAGACATTTAGGTTTCCAAAGAAATTAAATGAAGATATGGTGGTATGGTCTCAATAGTACAACTTAAAGCCTTTCATGTTTTATACTTTCTCTGAAATTTGCTCTTGAAGAATCATGTATCTATGTTAGATCCGGTGAGAAAAGGCGGTTTCCAAGCAGAGGATGCAGGAGTGTTGGCCACACTTGGTTTTTGACTTGGGTGTCTAAATATTCTCACAATACTTGGCTCCCTTTCGGCCTTTGCGCCATTGGCCCAACGAGTCATCTAGTTGCAATAACAGCTCTTGCTGATAACAATGCTGCAACGAGTCATCTAGTTGCAATAACAACTCTTGCTGATAACAATGCTCTGGGTTAGATAGATGTGCCTACAGTCACTGCCCGAGCAATGCTACGAATGAGATGAGTTGGCAGCTTTTAATTGGACATTAGTGGAGGCTGAGGCCCACCCTGAAATTCGGGGGGGAGGCGCGTTGTCCATTTTTGGTCACCACCTGATGTGTCTTTTGACGTGTCTGGCGGCACAACCAACAAGTACCAGCAGCAAACTAATACAGCGACCGGCTAATCCCATATCGTTCTATACTTTTCTTGGCTACTGGTTTTCAACAGCCATCACATGATTTATGCAAAGACACGGACTTTTAGGTGCACAGCTTAAAAGCTCTAATTCACAGATAATGATGCAAGACAAGGTTATGTGTGTTTTTAGCACTGACGTATAGAAACATCATGCGTTGCAACACGCAGCCACAATAAGCAAAATTGATCTATGTTCATCTGCAGTGAAGTTCTATCGAGAACAAAATCTGGTGTGAGTTACAGGAAGCCAAAATTGGGCAATGGATGCACTTTCTCGAAAAAAGAGACGAAAATCACCACCGCATATGCTCGGTTGCCATCGCAACAAGTCAAAACGATCTATCGAGAGCGCCAAAAGTATGTACAGCGCGGTGCCACCGTTGTATGCAGTCCTACTAATCCACGTTCTGGATCTCTCCCATCATGATGCGGTTGCTGACTACATTGAACCCTAAAACCGCTGCGCTCACCTTCTTCCCTTTCTTCCCTTTTTTCTTTCCTCCTGTATCCTGCTCTGCCTCAGCACTTGGCCCTCCTTTGGCTGCAGAAGCGGGGTTCAGGCGGGGGGCACGGTTGCTGGGCGCTCTGAATGCCATCTCGATCACATCTGTGGACAGAAAAGCCTTGTAGTTGAGGAACCTGTCGATGAACTGGCCGTTGCGGTCGAGAGAGCCGACGTTCTCCCGGAGAAGCATTTCTGCTTCAGCAGTCGACTGCTTAATGCAGAACTCAAGGAAACTTGTATCTGGGTGGGCATAGTGGAACAAACAATAAGATTGGTGAGTTTTAAGCAAGAATTACTCTAGTGAGAGTTTATACCATTTGTTCCAGTGAGCCTGGACCACTCGCTGTCGCACCAATCCCGGAAGTCCATTGCCTCTGCAGTATAAGAGTCAAGACTGTTATGTTAGAAAACACACTGTAACAAAGGAAATATGAGCATAAACCAACTATGTTACCTGTCTGCTTGTTTGCTGCCTCTGCTTTCCCTTTCCCAATGAGGTTAGCACTAGGAGCCGTTGAAAGTGGCAACTTGCTAGCCTGAGACTTGTGACGGTTTACTGAAGACTGGTCTTTCGTCATGGAACTTTTACTCTGACTTGCTAGACTTGGGAATTCTGACCTGTTAAACATTGTAAGACATAATGTAAGCATCTTACAGAAGTTACGTGCAAAAGGAAACACAACTCGGTAGTAATAAGATCAAAAAATAATACAGGATGTTCCAGACATCAATGGTCAAGCATTGTACCAGTGGTATGAACTACTCCCTCCGTTCCAAAGTAAATGACCCAACTTTGTACTAAAGTTAGTACAAAGTTGAGTCATCTATTTTGGAACGGAGGGAGTATAAGGAAGTCACAGAAATCAAATAATGTGTCATGAGATTAGGGGACATGAACCTTGGTACTAGGGTGTGGCACCAGGGTGGAAGGCAACAGCCCTATTTATCAGCAGGTCATATGAAAGATATAACTAGTATAGATAGCTATCACGTAATTATGGATAAGTTGACGGTTATCAATTATGGATTTTGTCATTTCTTAGAAATCCGTATCAAACTGGGCAGCCTTTCTACCATCCCACTCAAGCAATAATAATGTTTCTTCCTCAAAATTCGTAGCTATCATCTATTGTCTAATCCCATCACAACCAAGTCGATCCTACCGATTGTTTTTACGGAGAAAACAGCTACTAAATACTTGTAACATGAAGCAGTGTACAAACTCTTTATGACCCAGATTGACATATGCACATTCAGATATGAAGATTGCTCAAGTAATGTCAAAACAAATAAGTGCTTGCCCATGGCGATCTTAACTTCTAACTGATAGATCTACTAGCCTTAAGTGATGTACAAAGCAGGCACATACGAAATAAAATGACTTTGAGGGGTTCAGAGGACCAAATTGGACAAGCAAGGGGCCCTTTGTTTTCTACTTTTTATAAATAGTTACAGCTCACAGGTTTGCTGATAACCCATTTGACAGTCCAAATTGAAAGAGTACGGCTTTAGACCAATTTGGCTGGGACAATCTAGGCAAGCAGTGTGTATTAGAACATGCAAGGTGCAAAATAAACTTCAAAGAAATGGTAATAACCATAAATTACATCACGATCATCATCAGAGGATATGCAAAGCATGTGAGAAGAGCATGACCAAACCAATATGACCAACTAGTGACACAAAATTAAAATCAAATCAGGTCGATACAATCAACATGACCAAACCAATATGTACCAACTGATGACGCAATTCATAAATCAGGTACTCCCTTCATTCCAAATTATTTGATGTTCTGAATTTGTCCCAAGTACATCAAAAATTGTGCTAAGATCTACAACATCAAATATTTATATAGATAATACAAAAATATATTTTATGACAAATCTAATGAAACTAATTCGGTGTTGTAGATGAAGATATATTTTTCTCTAGACTTAGTCAATTTTAAGAAGTTACTTAGGAGTTAGGACAAAGCTAGAACTTCAAATGATTTGGAACAGTAAATACAATTACTGCAAGTCCTAGCACTTCAGAGAGATTTGCAAGATGCTCTATAGAAATTCTGAAGGATACGGCGGTGCCAATTCCACAGTTCAGTTAAGTCATTAATGCACTTATATCTATTCACTATGAAGAAAATAAGTCGGTATGCTGAATGTGTTGATAATAATATAAAAGGGCAACCTGGTGCATGTAGCTCCCGCTTGCGCAGGGTCCAGGGAAGGGTCCGACCACTTTGGGTCTATAGTACGCAGCCTTTCCCTACATTTCTGTAAGAGGCTGTTTCCAGGACTTGAACCCATGACCTCATGGTCACAAGGCAGCAGCTTTACCACTGCGCCAAGGCTCCCCTTCTGTTGATAATAATATGCGCTGACAAAATAATCAAGTGACAATAAAAACCATTGCAAAGAACATATGAACATACTGTTTCTTATCTTGTTTGGAGTGGTCAGATGGGCCCCAAAACAGATCATCTTCAGCATTTGACTTGGAACGATTGGAAGGATTGGAACTCATCTGGACAGGGGCAACTGCCTTTGATGGAGAAGACCCAGAAGCTTGCTTAGAAGAAGCATTACCATGATTCCGTTGGTTCACCGAAACCTTTGCTGGAGTAGGTGAGGGTGGTTGTTGCTGGACAACACCTGATCTCCTTTCTTCCTCTCTCTGAATATCTCTCAAAGACAAAGGTTTGTGCACCTTCGCAGAGTCATTGGACCATGCTGGAGCAGGCGCAAAATTTGTCTGGTCAGTCTTCCAAGGAACAAAATCTCCAAAGGATGGACCACTTGGAGGAGCCGGAAGTATTTCCTTCTCTTGTTTCGCTTGCTTTGAAGATTTGCCCTTTTCAGCTGGTATAGACATAACTGATGAATCAATGGAACTAACAGGTAATGGGGCTTTGGCTGCAGATCCTTTTGACTTTGTCCCCTTTTTCTTGTTCTTTTTCGAGTCCTTGGCCTCAATGAAGTCATCATCATCAAAAGTAGGAGCATCAGACTGAACAACAGCAGGTGATAGAGGAGGAAACAACACATCATTAGCATTGCCTATGTTCTCATTGTCTGCATTACTAGACCTTGCCAGAACTTCTTCCGCTAACAAATCATGCAACTGACTTCTCTTGTTCCTGGAGTCACCAGCACTTTCCTGGCCACCCAGTGATTTACCTGCACCCCCCAATTGTTGCTCAGAAGATGCAGACATGGTATTCCAAGGACCTGATGGCACAGGAGGCGCTGGCATGGTTATCTTGGCACTGTCCGCAGCTACCCTCTGTGCTCTTAGTTGTTCCTCAGCTTGAATTTCCAGCAGTGATTTAGGCCTGGGTCCTTGGGTAGGTTTCCAACCTTTCTGGCTTGCCGCTGCATGAGGCTCGGATAGAGCACTAGGTTCCCATTCAGCTCTATTGATAGCATACTCCTCAGGAAGACTTTTGGGAGGCAAATTCACATATGATTCAAAGCCCAGCGGAGGTCCAACTGCTCTAGAAGAGCTTTCCCCTCTGGCAGTGGAACCCCAAAAAAGTTCGTCTGTGTCATCTGGCAAACCATGCTTAGTAACAGCCTGATTTGAAGCATCAACTTCAGCTTCTAGTGTTGGATGTTGAGAAACTGTGTTTGGAGCTCCTTTGCCAACATCTACAGCTGTCTGTTTCTTCTTCTGCTTCTTTTTCTTTTCAGCTTTCTTTGTCTCTTGTGCATCAGGAGTTTTTGCATCAGTTGTCATAGTTAGCTCAACTGCATCAAGGGTATTTGTAATTTCCTGGACACGATTATGAGGCGACATGATCTCTGATAGTTGATTCAGTGGTGTCTCAGGAAAACACTTAGCTTCACTAAGAGCTGAACTGCTGGCCTCTGTAGATCTTAAACTTAAAATATTTGCAGGCTTACTTTCAACTTTACCTATTCCAACTTGCTGATAGTTTCCAGAAGCCTCCTCATACCTTTCTGCAACTTCTGTTTGCATCGTACTGACCATACTTGCACTAAGTTGAGTGTTATCACTTGCCGAGTTTCCCAACTTCTGAGGATGGGGAAACCGTTCTTTCGAAGGTGCGCCCATAAAAAATTCATGAGGCAATGGCACAGTAGGTACAGAGCTTTGTGATGTTCCAACACCCTCCATACCCCTCATACTCATAAATGCTTGACTAGATCCCTGGGGTGTACCATGGTTAGTCAAAATACGATCAGCTTCAAGAACCTCTTGAATTGTTCGAACACCAAGATTCATAGAATCACCAGCTGGCAATGTAGTATGCTTCGACCCATAAGGATCATCAAGCTGTTGGTTGGGATGTCCATGAGGTGCAACGTGAGAAACTAGGTGCTGTTGTTGCAGCAACAACTGCTGTTGCTCAAGCTGTAGTCGTTGTTGCAGCTGCTGATGTTGCTGTTGCTGCTGCTGCTGCTGCTGCTGCTGAAGCAATATCATCTTGTCCAACATTGAGAGTTGTGGCTGAGGTTGAGGTGCCACTGGCGGCTGTGATTGCAACTGTAGTTGTGATAGCAGATACTGTTGTTGAAACATGTGCAAGAGTTGTGGGTCTTGAGATATCTCAGCAAGCAACTTCTCTGATGGCAAATGAGAGAGAGGTGGCTGGTTCTGTGGCATGAAGTTCTGTTGTTGAACAGCAGTAGCCATTTGCTGAGAATTCTGCAGATTTTGATGCATGTTAAGTGGCCCTTGAGTGAGATCCACATGAAGGTTAGGATTAACATTTCGGGATTCGGGATAGTTTGACCATGGTGGCAATCCCGCAGGTGCTTTAGGTTTCTCTGCAGAATGCAGCATAGCAAGCAAGTCAACATTTTGAGATTGTGATGCTTGACGAGATGGATCAGCCATTGTACTGGGTACTTTAGAGTGCAGAGCAGACACTTCTGAAGCTGTATCTTTGTTTTGTGCCTGTGCTGCTGGAATACCATCTGCAGACCAATATGGAACAGCATTTTGGGAAGATTTTTGTCTTTCCAACAATCTCTGCTGTGCCAAAAGATAATTCATGCTATTCCCCATCTCGCCTCCGGCCATCGCAATGTTGCCAAAGCTACTGCTGTTATATTCATTCAGCCCTAATTCCAAAAGGAGATATGGTGTCAGACCAGAAAGTACGCATGATAAGTAGCAGAGATAACTAGAAAATATATGGAATGAACTAGACGAATGGGGCTCTTGCCAGTATACATACCTCCAGTCATAGCAGCTGAAGGACCTTGCATACCATTAGACATCAGTGACTCCAGAAAACGATTCTGAGCTTCAACAGCACCGCCATTCCTGCTTGGCCCACTGTTAAAAATACCGACACCAGCTGATCCGCTATGTGTGCTACTGGAGCTGACAAATTTCCCTGTAGGTGGAGTCTCCGGCATTAGCATATCAGTGGATTTTGTGGTGCTAAACCCTGGAGGTGGCCTTGCCTTTGCTCGTAGGTGAGGCATAACATCGCCAAGCATTAAGAAAGGCGCATCAGGAGGAGCATTTGCAACTCGAACCAGTAAATCAATACCAAAGTAACTAGCCTCAAACCAGCCAATGATGTCAGCACCAGAAAATGGGCCTTGAATTCGACCTTGTGGGTCTTTGTAGTATAAAGAGAGATTTTCTGGATTAGGATAAGGTTGAATAGGACTGGTCAACTCATCAACACCTGTCATCCCGACTACTTTACTTTCTTGATCAAAGACATTGGGCATTTGCTGCGGAAAGTCAGTTGGGCCAAGCCTATGGTCTCCAATAAAGCGAGATCTTTGTGGAACAACATAGCTAGGTGTCTCTGTACGCAGTGAATCAACATTTCCAGGAACACCTGTCAAAAGATCAACAGAGGTGAGTTTTTAAAGTGCCGAAAGCATTTCTAGAAGCTGTGCAAGCATTCAGCAAAGGACAACAATTGAATACCAACTAATTAACTACCAAAAAATGGCAAGCAGTTCAAAGTAGCTAAATAAGATACCATGAAGAGGTCGTCATGATGAATTAATTTGCTTAGACTACTATATCATAGAACACATGCAACCGCAAGCCTCAAATTTTGTAACCAATTTATAATGTAATATGAAACAAAGGATAAGCTTATAAACTTAATGCCAGAAAAACAAAGGAATACTTCGAGGAACAAAGGCATATCTGGATACACCATACAGAGAATATGGTACTAGATCTCAAAAATAATCTCAGAAACCCCTATTGAGTATACCATGTTGAATTACTCCTATTATATGGATAGACCTGGGACTAAAACCATCCTAAAAATTGCAAAGAGGCATGTTCCACAAAATGTGAATGCGTAAACCATGTGGACTGATTATTAAGTTGTGAACCAAGACCATGAGCAGTACGTATATTTGAAAAGTTAAGATATGCTGGAGAACATCTGGAAGACTCCCCCAAGTTATGAAAGGTTAGATTTTTCATAAATGACAAACCCACTATCATCTGTATGTGATCACTTGAAATTCGCTCAGCTAAGGAGCATGCAATAAACAGAAAGAACTGTGGAAACAGTGAGTAAGATATGGCACCACTGAGACTTCCAGCTGTTTCTCCCTTCAAATCATCTGCACTTCCAGGTTGATCATCTCTACCACCTGGTCAATGGGGGGGCATTCAGTAAAATGGTCACATATTTGGACGTTTATACTACAAACAAAGTATGAAAACTGCATCAAACCTAATTTAGATTGTTTTGACGGCACCACATCAGGATTACTTTTCCCAACAGACCCATCTTTGGAAACCTGATGGACACCACTGTTTATGATTTCCCCTTTGTCAATTGCTTTTAAAATGACCTACAAATATAAGAACTGTGAGACATGAAGATCATATACATAGTATAATTGCATGATAGTAAGATCATCCTAGCTGAGAAAAATAATAGGATTAGCTTTACCGCTTCGTCAGTCGTCGGAGCAAATAATGCTGAAGGCTCCAACATTTCTTCTTGCATAAATGCAGACCCTTCCTCACAAACATCAAAAGGCATCTTGAAGTCAGTAACATGGGAAGTTGTTCTGTATATGTCAAGCAGTTTCATCCTACTATATCTAAATGCTGTGCGATCCCCTGATGCACCACCAGGTCTGTCAGAAAGTAGACCAAGATGGAATGGACGTGAAGATCCAGTACTGCCAGCATTTGTACTACCAGAACTAGGGGTAAATTTTCCACGAGAACCTGAAAAACCTGTGATTTCATTGTCTGGCTTCCCTCTACCATACCCATACAAAGAAGGTGGTTTTTGTGATATCTGTGAGGGGTGATAAGAAGAATCACCCCGGCCACGGCCCACAGGATGACTAGACTTCCATGACCGAGAAATGTTATCATCTCTCTCAGTATCCTTGTCATGAATGTTGCCATCTTTCCCATGTGCAACAAACTGCGAAAAACCTTTTTCACGGGAAGCATCACCCTCCTTGCCCGAATCACCCCAGCGATCACGCCAATTTTCAGACTCCTTATCACTGGAACCCCAACGAGTAATCCACTTGCCCTCACGGCGTTGGTCATAGTTGCCCTCCTTGTTACTGGAATCACCCCAACGTTCCTGTGGAGCACGACGGCCATCCACAGAAAACTTGGACGAGTCATCTGACCATTTTTCTACCTTGCGTGTATCAGCTTGTTCCTTGTCTGTCTCCCTCCAGCGAACCCACCGAGGGCCTGAATTTGGTTCCCGCTCATCATCACGCCAACGGTCACGACGCGCAGCTTCACCATCAAGCACAGAAGCCCTGAAGACATCCTTTTTCTTCACACTGGAGTCCATGTCTTCACCATTACCTGATGTCTTTGTAGCATCTGAGCGTGAACCCTGTGAACTGGGCTCCTGCAACAAACAACATTATATAAACCACCATCCTGCACACAAACTACTAAGAAAGTCTACTATCAATCTAGATGATATTGTACTGCCATGTTCATCACGCAGGCGTAGTGTTAAGATGTCCAGCTGTTCAACTATAGTTACTGCCCTTAATCCTAAAACCGTAAACATGTTTTGGCCTACCTTCATAAGCCACTGAGGAGAAAGGGGCATGCCAGTATCCAGGCCTTGCTTCTCTGTGAAAAACAAAGCTACGATGAATAAGACTGTGTGAAAAACAAAGCTACAATGGATAAAACAGGAGACATGCTATACTGATAAAAATAAAACAGAAAACATGCTCTAAAAACTGCAAGACACATAAACTGGACAACCAAAGATATGCTCAATGGTTAGACAAGATAAAAACACAATAAAGATTTTAAACTGCATATACCTTGCATGAAAGTAATTGGACTGGAGGGTTGTGCATATACTGGTTGAACACAACAGATTTTTGCCACAGATCCACACTAATTAGATTGCAAAAAAAGCTACCCGGTAGCAGCTTATAACTACACAGCTATGCCCACAAATTGAGCAAACAGTCAGTAAAAAGAGGCTGCCGAGATGTTACCCTCAGCATGTGTGGCTACAAAGAACGCAACATTCCTAAGCCCAAAGGAATACACCCATCGTTTTCCTACGAATACCAACACACAAAGGCAGGGCGGCCACATTTGCAACCCACATAGGCCACAACAGCAAAGTCAAACAACCAACAAATTACATTCAACCACAAAAAATGAAGTATATTATAGAAAAAGGGGGCAATCCAATGAGTAAACTAGCACCTCCGGAATCGAAGCAATAACTAAAATTAACAACTGGACCACAGCATCCAATCCACCCAAATCCAAATACCGACATCACCCTTTGTACCTAGAACCATCGTCCCACCACCACCACGGCAGAAATTGTTCAGTCAGAGACCCTACACGGCAGTAACACTGCGGAAGCCCAACGCACGGTGGCAATACCATTTCACAACCACCCAAAAAAACCCGAACCCTAGTGACGTCAGAACAGATCGAACGACGGTACAAGCAACAAATCAAGGCAGCTTGAGCTACGGGGGGGCGCTAGGGTTTCGACCTGGTGCGACAGATCGAGGATGGGAGGGAGGAGTCGGGGAGGGAGCAACGAACCTTTGGCGATCTGGGGCGGTGGAGGCGTGTCTACGGCGAGTCGGCGGCAGAGGTCGTCATTGGCGCGGTCCGGGGAGGCGGCCATGGGCGGCGGCGGGGAAAACCCTAGGAGGAGCTTCGCTTGGGAGGTTTGGGGACGGAGAGGAGGAGCGAGCGATGGGGAGGAGACTGTCAACTCCAGGCGCGGATAAAAAAACAGCCGCAGGGTGCCGAGTTTGCCCGAGGAGGCCTTTTTGCGCTAGGGCACCTGTTTCTGTATAAATTTAATTAAACGTCCTACTGGCTACAGTACGTTTGGAGCCAAGAATGGCAATATAATTTTTACTAGCCTATCCCCTAAAATTTTATAAAGGAGTCAAATTTTGGCTTTACTGGAGTCAAATTTTGGCTTTACTCCTCTGTACTTCACCTACCCGATCTCCTAAAATCTATACAGGAGTATAATTTTTGCTGCCCCCCCCCCCCCCGAAAAAACTCTCCAAGACGCCTAAATATACTCAGCACTTACACGAGTGGCGCGCCTCTTTCTACCGCCCTTGCGGCTCCGTCCTTCCCGCCACTGCCCCACGCACCGCCGTCGTCACTGATGACCGGCCCCATCGCCGAAATGGATAGCCAAGACCCTTCCGCCACCCTGTCGGCTTGTCGCCGTCGGAAACCACCCCCTGCTGCCGCCTGTGCCGAAAAAGAGGTTGGCGATTGATGACTCACGAGTATAGGGGATCAATCGTAATCGTAGTCTTTTTGATAAGTAAGAGCATTGGACACAACGAGGAGCAGAAGGAATCGACAAACAATTTTCAGCAATGTATTCTCTGCAAGATGTAATGTAGTTTTTGATGGATAGTTTGGTAACAAGTAACAAGATGCAGCTGTTGGGGAACGTTGCAGAAAATATAAAAAATTCCTACGGTTTCACCAAGATCAATCTATGAGTTCATCTAGCAACAAGAGAGAGGAGTGCATCTACATACCCTTGTAGATCGAGCGGAAGCGTTCAAGAGAACGGGGTTGAGGGAATCGTACTCGTCGTGATCCAAATCACCGGAGATCCTAGCGCCAAACGGACGGCACCTTCGCGTTCAACACACGTACGGTCAGCGTGACATCTCCTCCTTCTTGATCCAGCAAGGGGGAAGGAGAGGTTGATGAAGATCCAGCAGCACGACGGCGTGGTGGTGGATGCAGCAGGGATCCCGGCAGGGCTTCGCCAAGCGTCTGCGGGAGGGAGAGGTGTAGCAAGGGGGAAGGGAGGCGCCAAGTGCAAGGGTGCGGCTGCCCTCCCTCCCCCCTCTTTATATAGGGACCCCAGGGGGGGCGGCGGCCAAGGGGGTGCCTTGCCCCCCAAGGCAAGTGGAGGCGCATCCTCCCCTAGGGTTCACAACCCTAGGCGCGGGGGGGGGCAAGGGGGGGGGCGCACCAACCCACCAGGGGCTGGTTCCCCTCCCACTTCAGCCCAAGGGGCCCTCCGGGATGGGTGGCCCCACCCGGTGGACCCTCGGGACCCTTCCGGTGGTCCCGGTACAATACCGGTGACCCCCGAAACTTTCCCGATGGCCGAAACTCAACTTCCCATATATAATTCTTTACCTCCGGACCATTCTGAAACTCCTCGTGACGTCCGGGGTCTCATCCGGGACTCCGAACAACTTTTGGTTTGCTGCATACAAATATCTCTACAACCCTAGCGCCACCGAACCTTAAGTGTGTAGACCCTACGGGTTCGGGAGACACGTAGACATGACCGAGACGGCTCCCCGGTCAATAACCAACAGCGGGATCTGGATACCCATGTTGGCTCCCACATGCTCCTCGATGATCTCATCGGATGAACCACGATGTCGAGGATTCAAGCAACCCCGTATACAATTCCCTTTGTCAATCGGTATGTTACTTGCCCGAGATTCGATCGTCGGTATCCCAATACCTCGTTCAATCTCGTTACCGGCAAGTCACTTTACTCATACCGTAATGCATGATCCCGTGACCAGACACTTGGTCACTTTGAGCTCATTATGATGATGCATTACCGAGTGGGCCCAGAGATACCTCTCTGTCATACGGAGTGACAAATCCCAGTCTCGATCCATGTCAACCCAACAGACACTTTCGGAGATACCCGTAGTATACCTTTATAGTCACCCAGTTACGTTGTGACGTTTGGTACACCCAAAGCACTCCTACGGTGTCCGGGAGTTACACGATCTCATGGTCTAAGGAAAAGATACTTGACATTGGAAAAGCTCTAGCAAACGAACTACACGATCTTGTGCTATGCTTAGGATTGGGTCTTGTCCATCACATAATTCTCCTAATGATGTGATCCCGTTATCAATGACATCCAATGTCCATAGTCAGGAAACCATGACTATCTGTTGATCAACGAGCTAGTCAACTAGAGGCTCACTAGGGACATATTGTGGTCTATGTATTCACACGTGTATTACGATTTCCGGATAACACAATTATAGCATGAATAAAAGACAATTATCATGAACAAGGAAATATAATAATAATCCTTTTATTATTGCCTCTAGGGCATATTTCCAACAGTCCCCCACTTGCACTAGAGTCAATAATCTAGTTACATTGTGATGAATCGAACACCCATAGAGTTCTGGTGTTGATCATGTTTTGCTCGCGGAAGAGGTTTAGTCAACGGATCTGCGACATTCATATATGTATGTACTTTGCAAATATCTATGTCTCCATCTTGAACATTTTCACGGATGGAGTTGAAACGATGCTTGATGTGCCTGGTCTTCTTGTGAAACTTGGGCTCCTTGGCAAGGGCAATAGCACCAGTTTTGTCACAGAAGAGAGTGATCGACCCCGATGCATTGGGTATGACTCCTAGGTCGGTGATGAACTCCTTCATCCATATTGCTTCATGTGCTGCCTCCGAGGCTGCCATGTACTCCGCTTCACATGTAGATCCCACCACGACGCTCTGCTTGCAACTCCACCAACTTACTGCTCCACGATTCAACATATACATGTATCCAGTTTGTGACTTAGAGTCATCCAGATCTGTGTCGAAGCTAGCGTCGACGTAACCCTTTACGACGAGCTCTTCGTCGCCTCCATAAACGAGAAACATGTCCTTTGTCCTTTTCAGGTACTTCAGGATATTCTTGACCGCTGTCCAGTGTTCCTTGCCGGGATTACTTTGGTACCTTCCTACCAAACTTACGTCAAGGTTTATATCAGGTCTGGTACACAGCATGGCATACATAATAGATCCTATGGCTGAGGTATAGGGGATGACACTCATCTCTTCTTTATCCTCTGCCGTGGTCGGGCATTGAGCCGAGCTCAATCTCACACCTTGCAATACAGGCAAGAACCCTTTCTTGGACTGATCCATATTGAACTTCTTCGATATCTTATCAAGGTATGTGCTTTGTGAAAGACCTATGAGGCGTCTCGATCTATCCCTATAGATCTTGATGCCTAATATGTAAGCAGCTTCTCCAAGATCCTTCATTGAAAAACACTTATTCAAGTAGGCCTTTATGCCGTCCAAAAGTTCTATATCATTTCCCATCAGAAGTATGTCATCTACATATAATATGAGAAATGCTACAGAGCTCCCACTCAGTTTCTTGTAAATGCAGGCTTCTCCATAAGTCTGCATAAACCCAAACGCCTTGATCATCTCATCAAAGCGAATGTTCCAACTCCGAGATGCTTGCACCAGCCCATAAATGGATCGCTAGAGCTTGCATACCTTGTTAGCATTCTTAGGATCGACAAAACCTTCCAGCTGCATCATATACAGTTCTTCCTTAAGATAGCTGTTAAGGAATGTCGTTTTGACGTCCATCTGCGATATCTCATAATAATAGTATGCGGCAATTGCTAACATGATTCGGACGGACTTCAGCTTCGCTACGGGAGAGAAAGTCTCATCGTAGTCAACCCCTTGAACTTGCCGATAACCCTTAGCGACAAGTCGAGCTTTATAGATGATAACATTACCATCCGCGTCCGTCTTCTTCTTAAAGATCCATTTGTTTTCTATCGCTCGCCGATCATCGGGCAAGTCTGTCAAAGTCCATACTTTGTTTTCATACATGGATTCTATCTCGGATTGCATGGCTTCAAGCCATTTGTTGGAATCTGGGCCCGCCATCGCTTCTTCATAGTTCGAAGGTTCACCGTTGTCTAACAACATGATTTCCAGGACAGGGTTGCCATACCACTCTGGTGTGGAACGTGTCCTTGTGGACCTACGAAGTTCAGTAGCAACTTGATCCGAAGTACCTTGATCATCATCATTAATTTCCTCTCCAGTCGGTGTAGGCACCATAGGAACATTTTCCCGAGCTGCACTACTTTCCGGTTCAAGAGGTAGTACTTCATCGAGTTCTACTTTCCTCCCACTTACTCCTTTCGAGAGAAACTCTTTTTCCAGAAAGGATCTGTTCTTGGCAACAAAGATCTTGCCTTCGGATCTAAGGTAGAAGGTATACCCAATGGTTTCCTTAGGGTATCCTATGAAGACGCATTTTTCCGATTTGGGTTCGAGCTTTTCAGGTTGAAGTTTCTTGACATAAGCATCGCATCCCCAAACTTTTAGAAACGACAGCTTAGGTTTCTTCCCAAACCATAATTCATACGGTGTCCTCTTAACGGATTTAGACGGAGCCCTATTTAAAGTGAATGTAGCTTCTCTAGAGCGTATCCCCAAAATGATAGCGGTAAATCGGTAAGAGACATCATAGATCGCACCATATCCATTAGAGTGCGATTACGACGTCCGTACACACCGTTACGCTGAGGTGTTCCAGGCGGCGTGAGTTGTGAGACAATCCCACATTTCCTTAAGTGTGTACCAAATTCGTGACTTAAATATTCTCCTCCACGATCTGATCGTAAGAACTTTATCTTTCGATCACGTTGATTCTCTACCTCATTTCTGAAATTCCTTGAACTTTTCAAAGGTCTCAGACTTGTGTTTCATTAAGTAGACATACCCATATCTACTTAAGTCATCAGTGAGAGTGAGAACATAACGATATCCTCCATGAGCCTCAATGCTCATTGGACCGCACACATCAGTATATATGATTTCCAATAAGTTGGTTGCTCGCTCCATTGTTCCGGAGAAAGGAGTCTTGGTCATTTTACCCATGAGGCATGGTTCGCATGTGTCAAATGATTCATAATCGAGAGACTCTAAAAGTCCATCAGCATGGAGCTTCTTCATGCGCTTGACACCAATGTGACCAAGGCGGCAGTGCCACAAGTATGTGGGACTATCGTTATCAACTTTACATCTTTTGGTATTCACACTACAAATATGTGTAACATTACGTTCGAGATTCATTAAGAATAAACCATTGACCATCGGGGCATGACCATAAAACATATCTTTCATATAAATAGAACAATCATTATTCTTGGATTTAAATGAGTAGCCATCTCATATTAAACGAGATCCAGATACAATGTTCATGCT
This sequence comes from Triticum aestivum, assembly GCF_018294505.1. Taxonomy (NCBI): domain Eukaryota; kingdom Viridiplantae; phylum Streptophyta; class Magnoliopsida; order Poales; family Poaceae; genus Triticum; species Triticum aestivum. The sequence continues at coordinate 373,358,995 of NC_057798.1, read as the reverse complement.
CAAACTTGGCACTAAATAACAATTATTGAGGTTTAAAACTAATCCCGTAGGTAAATATAGAGGTAGCGTGCCGACGGCGATCACATCGACATTGGAACCATTCCCGACACGCATCGTCACCTCGTCCTTCGCCAGTCTCCGCTTATTCCACAGCTCGTGCTTTGAGTTACAAATATGAGCAACGGCACCAGTATCAAATACCCAGGAGCTACTACGAGCACTGGTAAGGTACACATCAGTTACATGTATATCACATATACCTTTAGTGTTGCCGGCCTTCTTGTCCGCTAAGTATTTGGGGTAGTTACGCTTCCAGTGACCCTTCCCTTTGCAATAAAAGCACTCAGTCTCAGGCTTGGGTCCATTCTTTGACTTCTTCCCAGCAACTGGCTTACCGGGCGCGGCAACATCCTTGCCGTCCTTCTTGAAGTTCTTCTTACCCTTGCCTTTCTTGAACTTAGTGGTTTTATTGACCATCAACACTTGATGTTCCTTTTTGATTTCTACCTCTGCTGACTTCAGCATTGAAAATACTTCAGGAATAGTTTTCACCATCCCCTGCATATTGTAGTTCATCACAAAGCTCTTGTAGCTCGGTGGGAGCGACTGAAGGATTCTGTCAATGATTGCCTCGTCCGGAAGGTTAATGTCCAGCTAGGATAGGCGGTTGTGCAACCCAGACATTTTGAGTATGTGCTCACTGACAGAACTATTTTCCTCCATCTTACAACTATAGAACTTGTCGGAGACTTCATATCTCTCGACCCGGGCATGAGCTTGGAAAACCATTTTCAGCTCCTCGAACATCTCATATGCTCCGTGTTGCTCAGAATGCTTTTGGAGCCCCGGTTCTAAGCTGTAAAGCATGCCGCACTGAACGAGGGAGTAATCATCAGCACGTGATTGCCAAGCGTTCATAACGTCTTGGTTCTCTGGGATGGGTGCTTCACCTAGCGGTCCTTCTAGGACATATGCTTTCTTGGCAGCTATGAGGATGATCCTCAGGTTCCGGACCCAGTCCGTATAGTTGCTGCCATCATCTTTCAGCTTGATTTTCTCTAGGAACGCATTGAAGTTCATGTTGACATGAGCGTTGGCCATTTGATCTACAAGACATTTTTGCAAAGATCTTAGACTAAGTTCATGATAATTAAGTTCATCTAATCAAATTATTTAATGAGCTCCCACTCAGATTAGACATCCCTCTAGTCATCTAAGTGTTACATGATCCGAATCGACTAGGCCATGTCCGATCATCACGTGAGACGGACTAATCATCATCGGTGAACATCTCTATGTTGATTGTATCTTCCATACGACTCATGTTCGACCTTTCGGTCTCTGTGTTCCGAGGCCATGTCTATACATGCTAGGCTCGTCAAGTTAACCTAAGTGTTTTGCATGTGTAAATCTGTCTTACACCCGTTGTATGTGAAAGTTAGAATCTATCACACCCGATCATCACGTGGTGCTTCGAAACAACGAACTGTCGCAACGGTGCACAGTTAGGGGGAACACTTTCTTGAAATTATTATGAGGGATCATCTTATTTACTACCGCCGTTCTAAGTAAACAAGATGCAAAAACATGATAAACATCACATGCAATCAAATAGTAGTGACATGATATGGCCAATATCATATAGCTCATTTGATCTCCATCTTCGGGGCTCCATGATCATCTTTGTCACCTGCATGACACCATGATCTCCATCATCATGATCTCCATCATCGTGTCTCCATGAAGTTGCTCGCCAACTATTACTTCTACTACTATAGCTAACGGTTTAGCAATAATGTAAAGTAATTACATGGCGTTAAATCATTGACACGCAGGTCATACAATAATTAAGACAACTCCTATGGCTCCTGCCGGTTGTCATACTCATCGACATGCAAGTCATGATTCCTACTATAAGAACATGATCTCATACATCACAATATATCATTCATCATTCATCACAACTTTTGGCCATATCACATCACAATAGCAATTGCTGCAAAAACAAGTTAGACGTCCTCTAATTGTTGTTGCATCTTTTACGTGGCTGCAATAGGGTTCTAGCAAGAACGTTTTCTTACCTACGAAAAAACCACAACGTGATTTGTAAACTTCTATTTACCCTTCATAAGGACCCTTTTCATCGAATCCGCTCCAACTAAAGTGGGAGAGACACACACCCACTAGCCCCCTTATGCAACTAGTGCATGTCAGTCGGTGGAACCTGTCTCACGTAAGCGTACGTGTAAGGTCGGTCCGGGCCGCTTCATCCCACAATACCGCTGAAGCAAAATAAGACTAGTAGTGGCAAGAAAAGTTGATAACATCTACGCCCACAACAGATTTGTGTTCTACTCGTGCAAAGAGAACTACGCATAAACCTGGCTCTGATACCACTATTGGGGAACGTTGCAGAAAATAAAAAAATTCCTACGGTTTCACCAAGATCAATCTATGAGTTCATCTAGCAACGAGAGAGAGGAGTGCATCTACATACCCTTGTAGATCGAGCGGAAGCGTTCAAGAGAACGGGGTTGAGGGAGTCGTACTCGTCGTGATCCAAATCACCGGAGATCCTAGCGCCAAACGGACGGCACCTCCGCGTTCAACACACGTACAGTTAGCGTGACGTCTCCTCCTTCTTGATCCAGCAAGGGGGAAGGATAGGTTGATGAAGATCCAGCAGCACGACGGCGTGGTGGTGGATGCAGCAGGAATCCCGGCAGGGCTTCGCCAAGCATCTGCGGGAGGGAGAGGTGTAGCAAGGGGGAAGGGAGGCGCCAAGTGCAAGGGTGCGGCTGCCCTCCCTCCCCCCTCTTTATATAGGGACCCCAGGGGGGGCGCCGGCCCTAGGAGATGGGATCTCCTAGGGGGGCGGCGGCCAAGGGGGGTGCCTTGCCCCCCAAGGCAAGTGGAGGCGCCCCCTCCCCTAGGGTTCCCAACCCTAGGCGTAGGGGGCCCAAGGGGGGGCGCACCAGCCCACCAGGGGCTGGTTCCCCTCCCACTTAAGCCCACGGGGCCCTCCGAGATGGGTGGCCCCACCCGGTGGACCCCCGGGACCCTTTCGGTGGTCCCGGTACAATACCGGTGACCCCCGAAACTTTCTCGATGGCCGAAACTCGACTTCCCATATATAATTCTTTACCTCCGGACCATTCCGGAACTCCTCGTGACGTCCAGGATCTCATCCAGGACTCCGAACAACTTTCGTTTTGCTGCATACAAATATCTCTACAACCCTAGCGTCACCGAACCTTAAGTGTGTGGACCCTACGGGTTCGGGAGACCCGTAGACATGACCGAGACGGCTCTCCGGTCAATAACCAACAGCGGGATCTGGATACCCATGTTGGCTCCCACATGCTCCTCGATGATCACATCGGATGAACCACAATGTCGAGGATTCAAGCAACCCCGTATACAATTCCCTTTGTCAATCGTATGTTACTTGCCCGAGATTCGATCAGCGGTATCCCAATACCTTATTCAATCTCGTTACCGGCAAGTCACTTTACTCATACCGTAATGCATGATCCCGTGACCAGACACTTGGTCACTTTGAGCTCATTATGATGATGCATTACCGAGTGGGCCCAGAGATACCTCTCCGTCATACGGAATGACAAATCCCAGTCTCGATCCGTGTCAACCCAACAGACATTTTCGGAGATACTCGTAGTATACCTTTATAGTCACCCAGTTACGTTGTGACGTTTGGTACACCCAAAGCACTCCTACGGTGACCGGGAGTTACACGATCTCATGGTCTAAGGAAAAGATACTTGACATTCGAAAAGCTCTAGCAAACGAACTACACGATCTTGTGCTATGCTTAGGATTGGGTCTTGTCCATCACATAATTCTCCTAATGATGTGATCTCGTTATCAATGACATCCAATGTCCATAGTCAGGAAACCATGACTATCTGTTGATCAACGAGCTAGTCAACTAGAGGCTCACTATGGACATATTGTGGTCTATGTATTCACACGTGTATTACAATTTCCGGATAACACAATTATATCATGAATAAAAGACAATTATCATGAACAAGGAAATATAATAATAATCCTTTTATTATTGACTCTAGGGCATATTTCCAACAGCAACAAGGTGGCATAATCCTTATTATTGCTAAGGACAAGCCGAAAATACTTCTTTTAGTGATTAAAACATTCTCGAGGACACACGGAAATGTCATCTAGTTAGTTTCATCACGATTCATTCACATTCACTGCTTTGATAAGTTCTCGTGTGGGTGGACCAGAGCTAAGGTGTTGCTCTTACTTGAACAAACAACCAACTTATGATTACCCCCTCTCGCGAGTATCTGTAACTACAAGAGAAGAATGAAGATAAATATAATCATGCATTAAACATGTGGATCCAAAACAACCTGACGGGGCCCTATACCCGGGGTGCCTGACATAAGGGAGCCCGACCTCGCTCAGTAGACAGGGCCCACTAGGGACTAGAAGGAAGCCCTGAAGAGGCGGAGACGGTCTTTGTTCTCTCCAAGTCGGGCAGTGAAACAACAGATCTCACCTACCCACGTGTAAACCCTAGACCTCTCATGTCTATATAAAGGGAAGTCTATGTCCTCATTCATGAACCAGTCTTAGATCCAAACTCTCGGTAGCAATCTCGTACACCATTGTAATCCTTTGCACGAGGTATCCCCTCACCATGAATAACAAGAAGAAGCTTGATGTAGGGTACTACTCTTCGGAGGCCCGAACCTGGGTAAATTGTGTGTGCGGACTCCATCCCAGTACTTTTGATCTCGTCATGAACCCTACCGAGGGATCTGACGGTATTTAACTCTGTTAGTTGGCGCGCCAAGCGCAGGCAACATTGATCGGAGACCTAACCCGGTGCGGAGAATCAGAAGAGGCAGGCGAGCTCCCGCCAGGCCAATGCTTCATGTTCAGCTCGTTTGAGCTAGTCACCGATGGGTCAGGGCGACTCCTCAACATCTCGCCCTCGTACCTCGTCGACCACATGTACGATGAACAAGGGTGGGCCCTGGAGGTCTACGATGGCCCTGACCACTGATGACCCACAAGTGTAGGGGATCGCAACAGCTTTCGAGGGTAGAGTATTCAACCCAAATTTATTGATTCGACACGAGGGGAGCCAAATAATATTCTTAAGTATTAGGAGTTGAGTTGTCAATTCAACCACACCTGGATAACTGAGTATCTGCAGCAAAGTATTTAGTAGCAAAAGTAGTATGATAGTAATGGTAACAGTGGCAAAAGTAAAGATAATAGTTTTGTAGTGATTGTAACAATAGCAACGGAAAAGTAAATAAGTGAAACACAATATGTGAAAAGCTCGTAGGCATTGGATCAGTGATGGATAATTATGTCGGATGTGATTCCTCATGTAATAGCTATAACATAGGGTGACACAGAACTAGCTCCAATTCATCAATGTAATGTAGGCATGTATTCCGAATATAGTCATACGTACTTATGGAAAAGAACTTGCATGACATCTTTTGTCCTACCCTCCCGTGGCAGCGGGGTCCTAGTGGAAACTAAGAGATATTAAGGCCTCCTTTCAATAGAGAACCGGAACAAAGCATTAGCACATAGTGAATACGTGAACTCCTCAAACTATGGTCATCACCGAGAAGTATCCCGATTATTGTCACTTCGGGGTTGTCGGATCATAACACATAATAGGTGATTATAGACTTGCAAGATAGGATCAAGAACTCACATATATTCATGAAAACATAATAGGTTCAGATCTGAAATCGTGGCACTCGGGCCCTAGTGACAAGCATTAAGCATAGCAAAGTCATAGCAACATCAATCTCAGAACATAGTGGATACTAGGGACCAAACCCTAAAAAAACTAACTAGATTACATGGTAAATCTCATCCAACCCATCACCGTCCAGCAACCCTACGATGGAATTACTCACGCACGGCGGTGAGCATCATGAACTTGGTGATGGAGGATGGTTGATGCTAACGACGGAGACAAATCCCCCTTTCTGAAGCCCCGAACGGACTCCAGATCAGCCCTCCCGAGAGAGATTAGGGCTTGGCAGTGGCTCCATATCGTAAGACACGATGAAACTTTCTCCCTGATTTTTTCTCCGCGAAACGGAATATATGGAGTTGGAGTTTAGGTCAGTGGAGCATCAGGGGGCCCATGAGATAGGGGGGCGCGCCCCCACCCTCGTGGACAGGGTGTGGGCCCCATGGCCTTGATTCTTTCGCCAGTATTTTTTATATTTTCCAAAACTTATCTCCATGGATTTTCAGGTCATTCTGAGAACTTTTGTTTTCTGCACAATAAACAACACCATGGCAGTTCTGCTGAAAATAGCGTCAGTCCGGGTTAGTTTCATTCAAATCATGCAAGTTAGAGTCCAAAACAAGGGCAAAAGTGTTTGGAAAAGTAGATACGTTGGAGACGTATCAACTCCTCAAGCTTAAACCTCTGCTTGTCCTCAAGCAATTCAGTTGATAAATTGGAAATGATAAAGAAAAACTTTTACAAACTCTATTTGCTCTTGTTGTTGTAAATATGTAAAGCCAGCATTCAGGTTTTCAGCAAGTATTATGAACTAACCATACTCACAATAACACTTAGGTCTCACAATTACTCATATCAATGGCATAATCAGCTAGCGAGCCATAATAATAAAACTCGGATGACAACACTTTCTCAAAACAATCATAATATGATATAACAAAATGGTATCTCGCTATCCCTTTCTGAGACCGCAAAACATAAATGCATAGCACCTTTAAAGATCAAGGACTGACTAAACATTGTAATTCATGGTAAAAGAGATCCAGTGAAGTCATACCCAGTATAAACCAATAGTAGTGAATGCAAATGACAGTGTGCTCTCCAGCGGGTGCTTTTTAATAAGAGGATGATGACTCAACATAAAAGTAAATAGATAGGCCCTTCACAGAGGGAAGCATGGATTTGTAGAGGTGCCAGAGCTCGATTTTAAAATAGAGATGAAGAACATTTTGAGCGGCATACTTTCACTGTCAACGCAACAACTATGAGATGGTGATATCTTCCATACTACATGCATTATAGGCAGTTCCCAAACAGAATGGTAAAAGTTTATACTCCCCCACCACCAACAAGCATCAATCCATGGCTTGCTCGAAACAACGAGTGCCTCCAACTGACAACAACCCTGGAGGAGTTTTGTTTAATTACATCGATTTGCTTCGATCTTTTTGGATCATGGGACTAGGCATCTCGGTTACCGGCCCTTTCTCGTGAATGAGGAGCGGAGTCCACTCCTCTTGAGAATAACCCACCTAGCATGGAAGATATAGGCAGCCCTAGTTGAAACATGAGCTGCTCGAGCATACAAAACAGAAATTCATTTGAAGGTTTGGAGCTTGGCACATACAAATTTACTTGGAACGGCAGGTAGATACCACATATAGGAAGGTATGGTGGACTCATATGGAATAACTTTGGGGTTTATGGAGTTTGGATGCACAAGCAGTATTCCCGCTTAGTACAGGTGAAGGATAGCCAAAGACTAGGAAGCAACCAACTGAGAGAGCGACAATAGTCACGAACATGCATTAAAATTAATTCACACACATTGGACTAATAATAATAATAATAATAGTGCACGCGCATTGGATTAAGCTGGAATCTGCAAGCATTCAACTCAAGAGAGAAGACAAGTAATATGGGCTCTAAGTTAAATAAACAATCATACATATGAGAGCCACTAAACATTTTTAATATGGTCTTCTACTCTCGACCCACAAAGGAAAGAAAAGAAAATAAAACTATTTACACGGGAAAGCTCCCAACAAGTAAGAAGAAGAACGAGAAATCTTTTTGGGTTTTCATTTTAATTTCTACTACAAGCATGTAAATTAAACTAACTATTTTTTTGTTTTTCTTAAGGTTTATCAAACACAGAAAAAGAAAGATAGAAAAATAAAATCAAACTATCATGAATAATACAATGAAAGAGTATGAGCACCGACAACTAGAATAGTGTGTGAACATGAATGTAAAGTCGGTGAGAAATGCATACTCCCCCAAGCTTAGGCTTTTGGCCTAAGTTGGTCTAAGGCCAACGATAGCCTGGCTGATATCCATAGTTGTAACTAGGGTCGTACTGAGATGCAGTAGCAAATGCTTCCTGAGTTGCGGCATGCTGGCGAGCCGCCTCCGCTCTCCCCTCGTGTTCAGATGCCTCCTCCCTGGTAACAACATATCTTCGTTTTGCCTGGTAATCAAAAAGGAAAAGAGCAGGGAGAGTAACATGGATAGAGCTATGTTTATCAAAGATTAGTCGATACTGGAGGAATTGTTCATTCCTCAAAAGAAAAGGATGTTTGACCATCGCATCATAATCTAAATAAGCAGGAGGCAACACCATATCCCCCTCTCATGGGGCTATACCAAGATAATTAGCCACACGGGTCACATAAATTCCTCCAAATAAATCTCCAGCCCTACCATTATTATGCAACCTATGTGCAACTATTGCCCCCAAGTTGTAATCTTTATTACCTAACACAGCGCTCCTGAAGACACAAAGATCAGGGACACACATATGACATGCTTCATCTTTACCGTTAATGCATCTACCAATGAAGAGAGCAAAATAATGTATAGCAGGAAAATGAATGCTCCCTATGGTAGCTTGTGCTATATCCCTAGATTCTCCCACAGTAATATTAGCAAGAAAGTCTCCAAATTCAGATTTGTGGGGATCATTAACATTGCCCCACTGCGGAAGTTTGCAAGCAGTTGTAAAATCATCTAAGTCCATGGTATAAGATTTATCATAAATATCAAACAGGACACTCTGATAATTACGTGAACATTTATATTTAAACCTTCTCACAAATGAATCAGTCAATTGATATTACTAAGGACACTTATCTTGTAAGAAGTCCTCAAGATCGACATTACACACATATGCGTCAAATTCATCCTTAATGCTTGCATTGACCATAAAATCGTCTGATGGCCACTCACAAGCTCGCACTTCTACGTCCCTCGGTAGTTCATCGTCTTGCTCATGCATAGCAAGCCTGGGTCCTTTCTTTATTGAGGAACCACCTTGATACATTCTCCTAGACATATTTCTTTTTCTGAAAAATTTCTGAAATTTTAGTAACTTCAAAATAAAAGTGAATAAAACTAAACAAGATTGGTAGCAACCACTCCTACAAGTGCCTAGAGCCTATATCATGCATTAGAATTACTTGGGACCTCATAAATTTGACATGCAAGCTCAAGAACAGGGTCACCTATGCAGCAAAAATTTGCAATGAATAAAGCACTAGAACAAAAACTAATTGCACCAATGGAGGAGTCACATACCAAGCAACAATCTCCCGAAGCAATTTTGTCAATGGAGCTTTGAGCAAGGAGATCGAAAATCATAGCAAAATGAGCTAGAACTCGTGCTTGAGCTGGATGGGGATTTTTTTGGGAAGAAGATGGAGTGTGTGGGTGCAGGAATAAGTGGAGGGGGGCACCATGGGCCCACGAGACAGGGGGGGCGCTCCTAGGGGGTGTGAGCACGCCCTCCACCCTCGTGGCTAGGTGCTTGCCCCTCCTGCAGTGTTTTCAGTGCCTAAAATCCTCAAATATTCCATAAAAAATCATACTAAATTTGCAGGGCATTTGGAGCACTTTTATTTTCGGGATATTTTTTTATTGCACGGATAATTCAGAAAACAGACATATAATACTATTTTTTCTTTATTTATTCTAAATAACAGAAAGTAAAAAGTGGGTACAGAAGGTTATGACTTCTAGTTTCATCCATCTCATGGTCATCAAAATGAATCCACTAATAAGGTTGATCAAGTCTTGTTAACAAACTCATTCCGAATAACACGGAACCAGAGAAATTTCAAATAACACTAGGTTACCTCAACGGGGATATGAACATCCCCAATAATAAGAATACCATACTTTTTCTTGACAGTAGGAATAGGAAATTCAAAACCCCCAATAATGATAGTTGGGACTTTTCCAATAGAATTGATGCTATGAACTTGAGATTGTTTCCTCAGAAAGTGTACCGTATGCTCATTACCATTAACATGAAAAGTGACATTGCCTTTGTTACAATCAATGACAGCTCCTGTTGTATTCAAAAAGGGTCTACCAAGGATAATCGACATACTATCGTCCTCGGGAATATCAAGAATAACAAAGTCCATTAATATAGTGACATTTGCAACCACAACAGGCACATCCTCACAAATACCGACAGGTATAGCAGTTGATTTGTCAGCCATTTGCAAAGACATTTCAGTAGGTGTCAACTTATTCAATTCAAGTCTATGATATAAAGAGAGAGGCATAACACTAACACCGTCTCCAAGATCACATAAAGCAGTTTTAACATAGTTTCTTTTAATGGAGCATGGTATAGTTGGTACCCCAGGGTCTCCAAGTTTCTTTGGTATTCCACCCTTAAAAGTGTAATTAGCAAGCATGGTGGAAATTTCAGCTTTCGGTATCTTTCTTTTATTTGTAATGATATCCTTCATACACTTAGCATACAGATTTACTTTAAGCATATCAGTCAAGCGCATGCGTAAGAAGATAGGTCTAATCATTTCAGCAAAGCGCTCAAAATCCTCATCATCCTTTGCCTTGGATGGTTTAGGAGGAAAGGGCATGGGTTTCTGAACCCATGGTTCTCTTTCTCTACCGTGCTTCCTAGCAACAAAGTCTCTCTTATCATACCGTTGATTCTTTGATTGTGGGTTATCAAGATCAACAACATGTTCAATCTCGACTTCATTATTTTTGCTAGGTTGAGCATCAACATGAACATCATCATTAACATTATCACTAGATTCATGTTCATCACCTGATTGTGTTTCAGCATCAGAAATAGAAATATCACTGGGATTCTCAGGTGTGTCTGCAACGGGTTCACTAGAAGCATGCAAAGTCCTATCGTTTTTCTTTTTCTTCTTTTTAGAAGAGCTCAGTGCCTCTAAATTATTTCTCTGAGAATCTTGCTCGATTCTCTTAGGGTGGCCTTCAGGATACAAAGGTTCCCGAGTCATTCTACCAGTTCTAGTAGCCACTCTAACAGCAAAGTCATGTTTATTATTTAATTCATCGAGTAAATCACTTTGAGCTTTAAGTACTTGTTCAGCTTGAGTGGTAACCATAGAAGCATATTTGCTAATGAGTTTAAGTTCACCTTTAACTCTAGCCATATAATCACTCAAGCGTCCTATCTCGAAAGCATTATTCTTTAATTCTCTACCAACATAAGCATTAAAACTTTCTTGTCTAGCCATAAAGTCATCAAATTCATCTAAGCATGGGCTATGAAGTTTAGTAGAGGGGATTTCAACTTTAGCATATCTATAGAGAGAATTTACCTTTACTACCTGTGTCGGGTTATCAAGACAATGTATTTCTTCAGCAGGCGGTTTATTAAGACCATGTATTTCTTCAATAGGTGGTAAATTCTTAACATCTTCAGCTTTTATACCTTTTTCTTTCATTGATTTCTTTGCCTCTTGCATATCTTTAGGACCAAGAAATAGAACACCTCTCTTCTTAGGAGTGGGTTTAGGAATAGGATCAGGAGTTGGCTCAATTGGTTCAGGAATTGCCTCAGGAATTGGCTCAGGAGTAGTCCAATTATTTTCATTAGTCAACATATTATTAAATAGTAATTCAGCTTGGTCGACTGTTCTTTCCCTGAAAACACAACCAACACAACTATCCAAGTAGTCCTTGGAAGCATCGGTTAGTCCATTATATTCAGTTGATAAATTGAAAGTGATAAATTAAAACTTTTGCAAACTCTGTTTGCTCTTGTTGTTGTAAATATGTAAAGCCAGCATTGGTTTTCAGCAAGTATTATGAACTAACCACACTCACAATATCACTTAGGTCCCACAATTACTCATATCAATGGCATAATCAGCTAGCGAGCCACAATAATAAAACTTGGATGACAACACTTTCTCAAAACAATCATAATATGATATAACAAAATGGTATCTCGCTATCCCTTTCTGAGACCGCAAAACATAAATGCAGAGCACCTTTAAAGATCAATGACTGACTAAACATTGTAATTCATGGTAAAAGAGATACAGTCAAGTCATACCCAATATAAACCAAAAGTAATGAATGCAAATGACAGTGTGCTCTCCAACGGGTGCTTTTTAATAAGAGGATGATGACTCAACATAAAAGTAAATAGATAGGCCCTTCACAGAGGGAAGAAGGGATTTGTAGAGGTGCCAGAGCTCAATTTTAAAATAGAGATGAATAACATTTTGAGCAGCATACTTTCACTGTCAACGCAACAACTATGAGATGGCGATATCTTCCATACTACATGCATTATAGGCAGTTCCCAAACAGAATGGTAAAAGTTTATACTCCCCCACCACCAACAAGCATCAATCCATGGCTTGTTCGAAACAACGAGTGCCTCCAACTAACAACAGCCCTGGGGGAGTTTTGTTTAATTATATCGATTTGCTTCGATCTTTTTGGATCATGGGACTAGGCATCCCGGTTACTGGCCCTTTCTCGTGAATGAGGAGCGGAGTCCACTCCTCTTGAGAATAACCCACCTAGCATGGAAGATATAGGCAGCCCTAGTTGAAACATGAGATGCTCGAGCATACAAAACATAATTTCATTTGAAGGTTTGGAGTTTGGCACATACAAATTTACTTGGAACGACAGATAGATACCACATATAGGAAGGTATGGTGGACTCATATGGAATAACTTTGGGGTTTATGGAGTTTGGATGCACAAGTAGTATTCCCGCTTAATATAGGTGAAGGCTAGCAAAAGTCTAGGAAGCGACCAACTGAGAGAGCGACAACAGTCATGAACATGCATTAAAATTAATTCACACGCATTGGACTAATAATAATAATAATAGTGCATGTGCATTGGACTAAGCTGGAATCTGCAAGCATTCAACTCAAGAGAGAAGACAAGTAATATGGGCTCTAAGTTAAATAAACAATCATACATATGAGAGCCACTAAACATTTTCAATATGGTCTTCTACTCTCGACCCACAAAGGAAAGAAAAGAAAGTAAAACTATTTACACGGGAAAGCTCCCAACAAGTAAGAAGAAGAACGAGAAATCTTTTTGGGTTTTCATTTTAATTTCTACTACAAGCATGGAAATTAAACTAACTATTTTTTTGGTTTTTCTTAAGGTTTATCAAACACACAAAAAGAAAGATAGAAAAAGAAAATCAAACTAGCATGAATAATACAATGAAAGAGTATGAGCACCGACAACTAGAATAGTGTGTGAACATGAATGTAAAGTCGGTGAGAAATACATACTCCCCCAAGCTTAGGCTTTTGGCCTAAGTTGGTCTAAGGCCAAGGATAGCCTGGCTGATATCCGTAGTTGTACTGGGGTCGTACTGAGATGCAGCAGCAAATGCTTCCTGAGCTGCGGCATGCTGGCGAGCCGCCTCCGCTCTTCCCTCGTGTTCAGATGCCTCCTCCCTGGTAACAACATATCTTCGTTTTGCCTAGTAATCAAAAAGGAAAGGAGCAGGGAGAGTAACATGGACAGAGCTATGTCTGTCAAAGATTAGTCGATACTGGAGGAATTGTTCATTCCTCAAAAGAAAATGATGTTTGACCATCGCATCATAATCTAAATAAGCAAGAGGCAACACCATATCCCCCTCTCATGGGGCTATACCAAGATAATTAGCCACACGGGTCACATAAATTCCTCCAAATAAATCTCCAGCCCTACCATTATTATGCAACCTACGTGCAACTATTGCCCCCAAGTTGTAATCTTTATTACCTAACACAGCGCTCCTGAAAACACAAAGATCAGGGACACACATATGACATGCTTCATCTTTACCGTTAATGCATCTACCAATGAAGAGAGCAAAATAATGTATAGCAGGAAAATGAATGCTCCCTATGGTAGCTTATGCTATATCCCTAGATTCTCCCACAGTAATATTAGCAAGAAAGTCTCCAAATTCAGATTTGTGGGGATCATTAACATTGCCCCACTGCGGAAGTTTGCAAGCAGTTGTAAAATCATCTAAGTCCATGGTATAAGATTTATCATAAATATCAAACAGGACACTCTGATAATTACGTGAACATTTGTATTTAAACCTTCTCACAAATGAATGAGTCAATTGATATTACTGAGGACACTTATCTTGTAAGAAGTCCTCAAGATCGACATTACACACATATGAGTCAAATTCATCCTTAATGCTTGCATTGACCATAAAATCGTCTGATGGCCACTCACAAGCTCGCACTTCTGCGTCCCTCGGTAGTTCATCGTCTTGCTCACGCATAGCAAGCCTGGGTCCTTTCTTTATTGAGGAACCATCTTCATACATTCTCCTAGACATATTTCTTTTTCTGAAAAATTTCTGAAATTTTAGTAACTTCAAAATAAAAGTGAATAAAACTAAACAAGATTGGTAGCAACCACTCCTACAAGTGCCTAGAGCCTATATCATGCATTAGAATTACTTGGGACCTCATAAATTTGACATGCAAGCTCAAGAATAGGGTCACATATGCAACAAAATTTTGCAATGAATAAAGCACTAGAACAAAAACTAATTGGACCAAGGAGGAGTCACATACCAAGCAACAATCTCCCAAAGCAATTTTGTGAATGGAGCTTTGAGCAAGGAGATCGAAAATCGCAGCAAAATGATCTAGAACTCGTGCTTGAGCTGGATGGGGATTTTTTGGGAAGAAGATGGAGTGTGTGGGCGCAGGAATAAGTGGAGGGGGGCACCATGGGCCCACGAGACAGGGGGGCGCGCCCTGGGGGTGTGGGCGCGCCCTCCACCCTCGTGGCCAGGTGCTTGCCCCTCCTGTAGTGTTTTCAGTGCCTAAAATCCTCAAATACTCCATAAAAAATGATACTAAATTTGCAGGGCATTTGGAGCACTTTTATTTTCAGGATATTTTTTTATTGCACGGATAATTCAGAAAACAGACAGATAATACTATTTTTGCTTTATTTATTCTAAATAACAGAAAGTAAAAAGTGGGTACAGAAGGTTGTGCCTTCTAGTTTCATCCATCTCATGATCATCAAAATGAATCTACTAATAAGGTTGATCAAGTCTTGTTAACAAACTCATTCCGAATAACACGGAACCGGAGAAATTTCGAATAACACTAGGTTACCTCAATAGGGATATGAACATCCCCAATAATAAGAATATCATACTTTTTCTTGACAGTAGGAAGAGGATATTCAAAACCTCCAATAATGATAGTTGGGACTTTTCCAATAGAATTGATGCTATGAACTTGAGATTGTTTCGTCAGAAAGTGTACCGTATGCTCATTACCATTAACATGAAAAGTGACATTGCCTTTGTTGCAATCAATGACAGCTCCTGCTGTATTCAAAAAGGGTCTACCAAGGATAATCGACATATTATCGTCCTCGGGAATATCAAGAATAACAAAGTCCATTAATATAGTGACATTTGCAACCACAACAGGCACATCCTCACAAATACCAACAGGTATAGCAGTTGATTTGTCAGCCATTTGCAAAGATATTTCAGTAGGTGTCAACTTATTCAATTCAAGTCTATGATATAAAGAGAGAGGCATAACACTAACATCGTCTCCAAGATCACATAAAGCAGTTTTAACATAGTTTCTTTTAATGGAGCATGGTATAGTCGGTACCCCAGGGTCTCCAAGTTTCTTTGGTATTCCACCCTTAAAAGTGTAATTAGCAAGCATGGTGGAAATTTCAGCTTCCGGTATCTTTCTTTTATTTGTAATGATATCCTTCATACACTTAGCATACAGATTTACTTTAAGCATATCAGTCAAGCGCATATGTAAGAAGATAGGTCTAATCATTTCAGCAAAGCGCTCAAAATCCTCATCATCCTTTGTCTTGGATGGTTTAGGAGGAAAGGGCATGGTTTTCTGAACCCATGGTTCTCTTTCTCTATCGTGCTTCCTAGCAACAAAGTCTCTCTTATCATAACGTTGATTCTTTGATTGTGGGTTATCAAGATCAACAATAGGTTCAATCTCTACTTCATTATTTTTGCTAGGTTGAGCATCAATATGAACATCATCATTAACATTATCACTAGGTTCATGTTCATCACCTGATTGTGTTTCAGCATCAAAAATAGAAATATCATTGGGATTCTCAGGTGTGTCTGCAACAAGTTCACTAGAAGCATGCAAAGTCCTATCGTTTTTCTTTTTCTTCTTTTTAGAAGAACTCGGTGCCTCTAAATTATTTCTCTGAGAATCTTGCTCGATTCTCTTAGGGTGGCCTTCAGGATACAAAGGTTCCTGAGTCATTCTACCAGTTCTAGTAGCCACTTTAACAGCAAAGTGATGTTTATTATTTAATTCATCGAGTAAATCACTTTGAGCTTTAAGTACTTGTTCAGCTTGAGTGGTAACCATAGAAGCATATTTGCTAATGAGTTTAAGTTCACCTTTAACTCTAGCCATATAATCACTCAAGCGTACTATCTCGAAAGCACTATTCTTTATTTCTCTACCAACATAAGCATTAAAACTTTCTTGTCTAGCCATAAAGTCATCAAATTCATCTAAGCATGGGCTATGAAGTTTAGTAGAGGGGATTTCGACTTTATCATA
This sequence comes from Triticum aestivum, assembly GCF_018294505.1. Taxonomy (NCBI): domain Eukaryota; kingdom Viridiplantae; phylum Streptophyta; class Magnoliopsida; order Poales; family Poaceae; genus Triticum; species Triticum aestivum. The sequence goes on along the minus strand of NC_057798.1, from coordinate 373,342,336 downwards.
TCTATAGAGAGAATTTACCTTTATTACGTGTGTCGGGTTATCAAGACAATGTGTTTCTTCAACAGGCGTTAAGACCATGTATTTCTTCAATAGTTGGTAAATTCTTAACATCTTTAGCTTTTATACCTTTTTCTTTCATTGATTTATTTGCCTCTTGCATATCTTTAGGACTGAGAAATAGAACACCTCTCTTCTTAGGAGTGGGTTTAGGAATAGGATCAGGAGTTGGCTCAATTGGTTCAGGAATTGCCTCAGGAATTGGCTTAGGAGGAGTCCAATTATTTTCATTAGTCAACATATTATTCAATAGTAATTCAGCTTGGTCGACTGTTCTTTCCCTGAAAACACAACCAACACAACTATCCAAGTAGTCCTTGGAAGCATCGGTTAGTCCATTATAAAAGATATCAAGTATTTCATTTTTCTTAAGAGGATGATCAGGCAAAGCATTGAGTAATCGAAGAAGCCTCCCCCAAGCTTGTGGGAGACTCTCTTCTTTGATTTGCACAAAATTATATATTTCCCGCAAGGTAGCTTGTTTCTTATGAGCAGGGAAATATGTAGCAGAGAAGTAATAAATCATATCCTGGGGACTACGCACACAACCAGGATCAAGAGAATTAAACCAAGTCTTAGCATCACCCTTTAATGAGAATGGAAATATCTTAAGGATATAATAATAGCGAGCCTTCTCATCATTAGTAAACAGGGTGGCTATATCATTTAACTTGGTAAGATGTGCCACAACAGTTTCAGATTCAAGGCCATAAAAAGGATCAGATTCAACCAAAGTAATATTTTAGGATCAATAGATAATTCATAATCCTTATCAGTAACACATATAGGTGAAGTAGCAAAAGCAGGGTCAGGTTTCATTCTAGCATTAAGAGATTGCTGCTTCCATTTAGCTAATAATTTCTTAAGATCATATCTATCTTTGCAAGCAAAGATGGCTCTAGCAGCTTCCTCATCCATAACATAACCCTCAGGAACAACAGGTAATTCATAATCAAGTGGAGAACTTTCATCATCACTATCATCGATAATAGCATCTTCAATAATTTCATTCTCTCTAACTCTAGCAAGTTGTTCATCAAGAAATTCACCTAATGGCAAAGTAGTATCACGCACAGAAGTAGTTTCATCATAAGTATCATGCATAGCAGAAGTGGCATCATCAATAACATGCGACATATCAGAATTCATAGCAGTAGCAGGTTTAGGTGTCGCAATCTTACTAATAACAGAAGGAGAATCTAGTGCAGAGTTAGATGGCAGTTCCTTACCTCCCCTCGTAGTTGAGGGCAAGATCTTAGTTCTTTCGTCTTTCAAGTTCCTCATAGTGATCAACAGATATAAATCCCAAGTGACTCAAAGAATAGAGATATGCTCCCCGGCAACGGCGCCAGAAATTAGTCTTGATAACCCACAAGTGTACGGGATCGCAACAGCTTTCGAGGGTAGAGTATTCAATCCAAATTTATTGATTCGACACGAGGGGAGCCAAAGAATATTCTTAAGTATTAGTAGTTGAGTTTTCAATTCAACCACACCTGGATAACTTAGTATCCACAGCAAAGTATTTAGTAGCAAAAGTAGTATGATAGTAATGGTAGCAGTGGCAAAAGTAAAGATAATAGTTTTGTAGTGATTGTAACAATAGCAACAGAAAAGTAAATAAGCGAAACACAATATGTGAAAAGCTCGTAGGCATTGGATCAGTGATGGATAATTATGTCGGATGCGATTCCTCATGTAATAGCTATAACATAGGGTGACACAGAACTAGCTCCAATTCATCAATGTAATGTAGGCATGTATTCCGAATATAGTCATACGTGCTTATGGAAAAGAACTTGCATGACATCTTTTGTCCTACCCTCCCGTGGCAGCGGGGTCCTTGTGGAAACTAAAGGATATTAAGGCCTCCTTTTAATAGAGAACCGGAACAAAGCATTAGCACATAGTGAATACATGAAATCCTCAAACTACGGTCATCACCGAGAAGTATACCGATTATTGTCACTTCGGGGTTGTCAGATCATAACACATAATAGGTGACTATAGACTTGCAAGATAGGATCAAGAACTCACATATATTCATGAAAACATAATAGGTTCAGATCTGAAATCATGGCACTCGGGCCCTAGTGACAAGCATTAAGCATAGCAAAGTCATAGCAACATCAATCTCAGAACATAGTGGATACTAGGGATCAAACCTAATAAAACTAACTTGATTACATGGTAAATCTCATCCAACCCATCACCGTCCAGCAAGCCTACGATGGAATTACTCACGCACGGCGGTGAGCATCATGAAATTGGTGATGGAGGATGGTTGATGATGACGATGGCGACGAATCCCCCTCTCCGGAGCCCCGAACGGACTCCAGATCAGCCCTCCCGAGAGAGATTAGGGCTTAGCGGCGGCTCCGTATTGTAAAATGTGATGAAACTTTCTCCGTGATTTTTCTCTCCGTGGAACGGAATATATGGAGTTGGAGTTTAGGTCGGTGGAGCATCAGGGGGCCCACGAGACAGGCGGGCGCGCCCAGGGGGGAGGGCGCGCCCCCACCCTTGTGGACAGGGTGTGGGCCCCCTGGCCTTGATTCTTTCGCCAGTATTTTTTATATTTTCCAAAACTTATCTCCGTGGATTTTCAGGTCATTCTGAGAACTTTTGTTTTCTGCACAATAAACAACACCATGGCAGTTCTGCTGAAAATAGTGTCAGTCCGGGTTAGTTTCATTCAAATCATGCAAGTTAGAGTCCAAAACAAGGGCAAAAGTGTTTGGAAAAGTAGATACGTTGGAGACGTATCAACCACCTCATGTGGAAACGCATTGTACGGGCTCCACGAAGCCATAAGCCCGCTTGCAAGGCATCCATGAACATGATATTCACGACGACGGATACACACGGAAACCAGAAGCTCGCATGACGCACGATCTATGCGGCAGAAAACGCAACCAGTGAAAGCCTTGCGTGGTCCCAGGAAATGGTGACCTTCGACGTTGGGGGTCACTTGGAAGACGTCATCCATCCAGGCAAGCATGCCCTGATGCTAGATCCAATCGTGGGAGGTTGCCGCCTCTCACATGTCCTAATGGATGGAGGCAGCGCCCTCAATATTAGCTTCACTAACATCCTAGAGAAGATGAAGATATCAATGTCCAGTCTGCGGAGGTCGGACGTGGGTTTTCATGGGGTGGTGTTAGGACACACAGTCCGCCCCCTGGGCTGATCGAGCTCGAGGTCATCTTCGGAGACGAGCACAACTATCGAAGCGAGGCTACCCAGTTCGAGGTCTCTCCTTTCCAGAGCGGTTACCATGCGATCTTGGGCAGGCCCGCTTACATGAAATTCATGGCGGTTCCATCTTACGCCTATCTACTGCTAAAGATGTCGGGCCTGAATGGTGCAATTACCGTACCAGGGAGCTCGAAAAAGGCCTACGAACTTGAGGTGGCCAGCGTAGAGCTCACTGAGGTCGCCTTGGCCTCCGCCAACCTTGCCAGGATAAGAAAACGAATAGGGCCATCGGAGGCCGAGCTCCCATAGAAACCAAGGCCAAGGGCACGTGTTCCAGCCGACCAAACAAAAAAAAATCTAGGTGCACCCGGAAGATCCCAACAAGATGGTAACCATAGGCGGAGACCTCTCGAAGAGCCGGGAGGTTGAGCTCCTCGCCTTCCTCCGAGCCAACTAGGACATATTTGCCTGGAAACCCATCGACTTGCTAGGGGTGCTAGCCAGCAAAGCCGAACACTACCTAGAGGGGGCTTGATACGTCCATTTTGCATCATGTTTACCTATTGTTATTTATGTTGTTTTATTGTATAATAATGCTTTTTGGAGTAATTCTAATGCCTTTTCTCTCATAATATGCAAGGTATACACAAAGGGGGAGAATTCTGGCAGCTAGAAATCTGGACCTGAAAAAGCTACGCCAGGCTACCTATTCTGCACAACTCCAAATGAGCTGAAACTTTACGAGGATTTTTTATGGAATATTTGAGGAATATTGGAGCAAATAAGTACCAAAGGGGGCCCACCAGGTGGGCACAACCCACCTGGGCGTGCCAGGGAGCCTAGGCGCGCCTTGGTGGGTTGTGCTCACTCAGGCCCACCTCCAGTGCCCCTCTTCTTCTATATAAGTCATTTTGACCTAGAAAAAATAAGGACATGACTTTTGGGATGAAGCGTCGCCGTCTCGAGGCAGAACCTGGGCAGGAGCACTTTTGCCCTCCAACAGAGCGATTCTGCCGGGGGAACTTCCCTCCCGGAGGGGGAAATCATCGTCATCATCATCACCAACAACTCTCCCATCTTCGGGAGGGCTATCTTCATTAACATCTTCAACAACACCAACTCCTCTCAAACCCTAGTTCATCATTCATGTTCAATATTTGTACTGGAACTATAGATTGGTGCTTGTGGGTGACTAGTAGTGTTGATTACATCTTTTAATTGATTACTATATGGTTTATTTGGTGGAAGATTATATGTTCAGATCCATTATGCTATTTAATAACCATCTGATCTTGAGCATGATTATCATTTGTAAGTAGTTACTTTTGTTCTTAAGGTCATGGGAGAAATCATGTTGCAAGTGATCATGTGAACTTGATATGTGTTTGATATTTTGATGATATGTATGTTGTGATTCCCTTAGTGGTGTCATGTGAACATCGACTACATGACACTTCGCCATATTTGGGCCTAAGGGAATGCATTGTGGAGTAGTTATTAGTTGATGGGTTGCAAGAGTGACAGAAGCTTAAAGCCTAGTTTATGCGCTATTCCGTAAGGGACCGATTCGATCCAAAAGTTTAATGCTATGGTTAGAATTTATTCTTAATACTTTTCTTGTAGTTGTGGATGCTTGCGAGGGGGTTAATCATAAGTAAGAGGTTTGTTCAAGTAAGAACAACACCTAAGCACCGGTCCAGCCACATATCAAATTATCAAAGTAGAGAACACGAATTAAGCCAACACGATGAAAGTGACTAGATGAAATTCCCGTGTACCCTCAAGAACACTTTGCTTATCATAAGAGACCGTTTTGTCTTATCCTTTGCCTCAAAAGGATTGGGCTACCTTGCTGCACTTTTTTACTTGCTCGTTACAAATTATCTTGCTATCAAACTACTATGCTACTTATAATTTTAGCACTTGCGGACTTTACCTTGCAGAAAACCACTTGTCATTTCCTTCTGCTCCTTGTTGGGTTTGACACTCTTACTTATCGAAAAGGCTACAATTGACCCCATATAGGGTCATCAGGGCTTCACGAGCGGACACCCCTCGCGAGAAACATCTTGCGGGTGGTGAATCGCCAAGTCATCTGCTTTGAGAAAGCTAAGTCATAATCACTTCATGAGCCTTCTTAACACCTCTCGAATGCCTTTTCCCTCATGATCTCACTGAGCATTCCCAATCTTTCCTAGACATGTGCTGCTTGCACGTCAAAGGGGGGCTCCTTGAGCATCATGCCTCGGGAGCCTTACCACCTCGTGGATCCCTACACCCTTTGGCCTTGTTAAGCACACGCTCTAACATACCAGCGACGGTCGTAACATGCATAGGGGTTAGGTCCAAGAGATGTAGAGCACGAAGGCATGTGGAAAGGAAAAAGGGCCTCACGAGAAAACGAAGATTGCAGGAAATAGAAACTTGCAACATTATTATAAAACAAAACAATGTCTTCATGCCCCCACGGGGCCATGTCTACTTGATCGAGGGGATAAAGGAAGGAGGGACTAGGCGGACAAGGCGATGTCGTCCCCATCATCACCGACAACATCGACATCCTCCTCAGAATCGTCGTTGACGGGCATGAATTGCTAGATGTAGGCCGCCACGTGGTCCTGCACCTCCTTCTCGTGCCCGTTGCGCGGCTTAGGTAGGATAGGGGCCATCACCCTCTCGAAGTCAAAGTCAGCATTGCCGCGGAAGAGGTTGCTGAAGATCCGCATCGTCGCCTGCCTCAGAAGGTCACGGGTCTCCTCCTCGAGTGCCTCATTACCCTCTTGGCTCACTCCTCCATCTTCGTCATGAGCATGGTGAAGACGTCAAGGTAGCTGGCGTTGTTGTTGTCGAGGGGCTCCGAGGCCTTCTCGTCAGTGAAGCGCGCAACAGTCATGCACCCGCACTGGATAAGGGCGTAGAACATCTTGTTGTGCACATACTGTTGCCCCAGCTCCCGCACTCGAGCATCCCTAGCCTGCTCGACAACCTGGGAGACGCCTCCCACCTATGCTTGGAGAGAAGTCAGCTCCTCCTCGGCGTTCGCCTTCGCCATCACCTCCTACTGCCTCGCGGCCTTAGCGTCCTTCAACTACCCTTGAGGCTGTCAATCCCAGCCTTGAGCTTGCTCTACTTCTTTGTGAAGCGATCCTGCTCAAACTCCAGCTTCTTGGGGTGGTCCTTGACGAGTGCCTCATGCTCCGCCTTGGACAAGGCGTCGGCGTCCTCCTTGTACTTCTTATCTTGCTCTTCGAGTTGCGCGTTGGCCTTGGCCATGCAGGAGTCGTAGGAGGTCTGGGCAGCCCCCACCTAGCGGTCGATCATCAAAAGTGCTCGCGCTTGGCCTCCTGCTCTGAGGTGGTACTTGCGAGCTCCCGCTCCTAGATCTAGTGGTCCCCCTCACTAGCCGCAAGGGCCTCCTCGCGCTTGGTGAGCTCCTCTTCACGAGAAGTGATCTCACCTTTGCGGGCCTCCATGGCCTCCTTCTGCCTCCACAACCCTTGCTCCCTGAGATCCGCCTGCTCCTGGAGCACCTTCTCGCGGGCCTCCGTGTTATCGCGTCGCTGTTCGGCCGCCTTGGCGTCCTCAAGGGACCTCTTGAAGAGCTACTTGGCGCCCTTCAAGATCTCATCGCACTTCTACCGCGTGGCCTCATCTTGTAGGCGACCCAGCTTCACGGCCACGTTCAGCTGGCGCCACCCCTCCCCGAGGCTCAGGCGTACCTCCTCTGCCTAGAGGTCTCCCTCGAGCGCATCCAGGGCAACCTATGCGCTACTGATGGTGCCGCACTTGAGCAAGACATTGCCGCTCACTAGCACCAGGGCCCAACCTGGCTATGTCGCCCTCCAGTGCCATGGAGCGCGAGGGCCCGGGGTCGGGCCTCCTCTCAAGTTTCGCACCCACCCCTGGCGGGGGATGCATCCTCTATCAGGCTCGGGGGTCTCCTCGCACCCTCCTCCTTCACTAGCGGCATCGGCATACGCACCGGGCTCGCTATGGCCACGTCAGGAGCATGGCACACGGGCAAGGCCCGGGGGCTCGCTGAAGCTCCCCCATCGGTGCTGGCCTCTCCGGTGGGCGCAGAATGTTGGGGAGGGGTTGGCCCTTTGGCCCCCTCCTTCCTCACGTCGCCCTTGCATCAGGCAGCTCAGGAGGCACCACCTCGTCCATGGTGGCCCTCTCGCGAGGCTCGCTCTCCCTAACTTCAGGAGGCGAGTCCACGTGCGCCTCAGGAGGCGCCACCTGCTCGCCCGCCACTGCCTCGCGCCTGATCGCCGTATCGGGACAACATTTGACCTCCTTGCGGCCCTTGCCCCGTGTCGCCTGCGGGGGTGCCGCGCGCATCGCGGCCCTCTTCGGGGCATGGGCCTTGCCCTTCTTCTTCTTCTTCTTCTTCTTAGTCTTCTTCTCGGACTCCTTGTGCGGGGCACGAGCTTAGCCCGGGCCTCAGCAAGCAAGAAGTGGAAAGAGGAAAATGAGAATAGGGTGTAGAGACTTACTCGTCAGTAGGAGCCCAGCGTCGCTTTTCAGCCTCTGGAAGCCGTAGCCGTCACTGCCCTCCGAAGCTTGCTCACGCTCCCTTCAGAGGGCACAGTATGGGGCCGACCGGCATCGTCGGCTTCCGGTTCGGTATGGGTTTCCTCCTCATGAGGCCCGCTGGCCCCCGCAACGGCGTCTCCTCCGCCCCCCGTGCTCACAGGATGGGTAGGCACGACCAGGAACTGGTCATCGGCGTTGCTGGCCAGTGGCCTCCATCAGCAGCTTGCGGTGAGTTGGTGGAGGCAATCCTTCATCGCTCGCCTCGTCCTGGGTTGCCGAGGCCGCCCCTCTTGGCCTGGCAGGACCAAGCCCCATTTGTTGGGTTATAACCCCACGATATGACTCGCCATATTAGGCCAGGTCATCCAGGTGGCGACTGAGGAGCAAGACTCAAGACGGCCCGAGACGCCCAGGTGCAAGACCAGCAGGGCGGCTTATAGAGTGGGACGGCTTAGGGCCCAACACCCAAAGATGGTGGTTCGTAGCCCCGAAGTACAAGTCGCGAGGAGTTCCTTACTTAGGGAATAAGATAAGATAGAAGCATAATAGGTCACAGGTCATAAGACGACCCAGACTTGTAGGCCAACGGCCTCGACCTGTATATAAAGGCGAGTTAAGGCGAATAGACTAAGTTACAATCAATCAATAGCTAGGTCAAGCGAATTTGCTCCCTTGTAATTGATCTCCAAGCAATAAGCAAACAAGCAGGAAGTAGGCTATTACTTCAATCGTGAGGGTCCGAACCTAGGTAAACTCGTGTCTCTTAGTTCCGATCAACCCTGACATGCTAACCTCCTAGTTGCGATGGCCTCATGACTAAGTCCTCACACTAGGACATCTGCCATGACAAAACCGCGATAGTTGGCGCCCACCATGGGGACAGCGCACGGGGGTTTCGAGTTTTTGAAGGGCTCTTTCCTTGGGGATCGAGGGATACACCATCGGCAGGATGATGAAGAGTCACTGCGGCAAGCTCTACACCGACGACGCCGGCTGGGCCCCCGAGGATGACTCAATCGAGTACGGGTACCGGGTCCCCTTCAGCGGGATCCATGTCTTCATCGGCAAGATCGGCGGATCTGAGCCTGAGCCGGACATGTGCACTGACCTCGTCGAGCCGGCTCAGCGCATGCAATCCGCTCAGATCCGAGCCGTCCGGAAGCATGTCTTCGTTCGTTTCACGCAAGGTGTGGAACTTGCAGAAAATTCTGCGTCTGGAGGAGAGACTATCGTCTACTAAGATGGTCAGTCCTCGACCGGAGAGACGGAGTCAATCTACCAGCTTCATGACGACGGGCTTGGGTGCTATTTCGAGGGCAACATTATTCTGGACCCCTACGAGCCGTTGTGATGAGCCGCCATCTTTAGGGTGGGGACGGCACCGACTCTCAATTCTACGGCAGTCGGGGCAACGGCAACAATTGACCCTTCAACGTCCAGCTCAGCCAGGCCTCCATCTCAAGTTCTGTCTGAGTTGGTTACCGCCCTGACGACCTTGCTGGGGACTGAGGTCAATGCAGAAAACCAAGTGGAACGCTATGCGGAAATTGTGAAACTTTGGGAACAGATGACCAAGGCCCAGGAGGATATCGATGCTGAAAAAACCCGAATGGCCGCATTGCAGGCTCAAGTTAATGTAGATGGGAATGCTTGAAGACAAAAGCTGGGCATCTAAACCTCGATCAAAATGCTTCCAATGCATTCTACCAGAGGAGATACCAGAGTCATTTACCTGTGGGTTATGAGCCCGCACATTTGTTCAACACACCAGGGGCAGGCCCAAGTACTATGGGAGCACCAGTTATACCCCAATTAACCCCTGATGTGCCTGGAAATAGGGTGACAGCTCAACCTCATCAGCCATAGCCGCCCCAGAGGGATGAGCCGGTCCAAGACCCTCCCCTTGTCCAGACACCACCGCAGTGTATGTTAACACCGTTGGGTCACTTCTCCACCCTGGTGGATAATATGGTAGCAGCGGCAACCCGACTTACTATGCTTCCTATCACTGGTGAATCGCTGATCGCGGTCAAAACCCGGAACACCATTGAACTTTTGCAGACGGCGATTGCTCAGCTTACTAATTACTCTTACAGTCGGCATCGTGTACACTCGACCCCGCTGCCAAGTCGTAGTTAAAGCTGACATGCTGAGTCGCTAGTGGTTTCCAGTAGCGAACGACACCGTAACCCGCCCCAAGATAACCCGCCCCGTAACCCGAGGACTGATGCTCAAGCAATTGTCGATGGTGCAAGGGCTCGTCACGAGGCAGAGGCAGTAAACCAAGGTGCTTATCAGCCACCCTCAGTAGTTCCTTTAGCTTCAGTGGGAGTTGGGTCGAGTGCCAGAACCATTGGAGTGTCGTGCCTAGTGTCGGCTTTACGTAACAAGCGCATGCCCAAAGATTTTAAGGGTCCTCTCAAAGTGCCCAACTACACGGAGGATCTCCCTCCGGAGGCTTGGATCGAGAGCTACGAGCTGGCCATGGATATGTTGGGCGTCAGTAATGCGATATGTGCCAAGTATTTCAATATGATGTTGTAAGGGTCGGCTCGCACATGGTTGAAGAACCTGCCCCCAATTCTATCAACTCCTGGCAGAGTTGAAGGAGTGCTTCATCAAAAAAATTCAAGGAACTTGCAAGCAGCCGATGACAATTGTTGATTTGCAGCACTGTGTGCAGTGTGAAGATGAATCGGCCAATCATTGGGCTCGCCGGGTTGCAAGCATTATCCACTCTGCTGATAGCATTGGGCCGGCTCAAGCTATGTTGATTTTGGAGAAGAACTGTCACTTTCAGCCTCTTGTGAAGAAGCTAGGGCGGCTTAAGCGCAAGTGCATGGATATGGGTAATATCATGAATGGGCTTACCATATACGCTGATTCTGATGGTACAAAGGATCCTAGCTCTAATGATGATAAAACTGGCAAGCGCAAGAAGAACGGGGGTGGCAAGGGCCAGCAACAAAATGCCTCGGCGCAGAATGGTAATCACAATAACCATTGTAATGGTGGAAAATGCAAGCACCCCGATGGCGGGTCAAATTTCATGGCTAACACCAATGCAAGGTTCAAAAATCAGTGTCACAATGAAAAACAACCATATGCTGGGGGAAAGCCCAAGAATTATGGGGAAGCTCTTAATGGGCCCTGTCCAAAGCATAGTTATCCTAACAAGCCATCTTGTCACGCTTGGAAGGACTGTTACATTATGCAGGAGAACCGGAACTAGTCGTTTCAACAACATCATGGCAACGGTAATGGGCCGCCACACGGGTCAGGCTTAGGCGGTTTCCAGGGAGCCGGCTTTGGTGGTAGCGGCTGAAATTCTGGCTATCAATGCCAAGGGAACCATAGTGGTCATAATCAGCAATCTGGTCAAGGTAATCAAGAGTAGAACCAGTCAGGATATCAGAGTAATCCTAAGCAGCTTAATAGTGGCCAGTACCATGTCTTTACTACGAGCACTTGCAAGCGTGACCGGAAGGTCCATAAGTGGGTGGTCAATGCGGTTGAGCCGGCGGTGCTGCAATATTTGAGGTGGTCTAAGCACACGATAACTTGGAGCCGAGCGGATCACCCGCCCTGTGTTGATGATCCAGGTCATCTGGCCTTGGTGGTAGCCCCTCAAGTGAGAGGTTATAAGTTCACTAAGGTGCTGATGGATGGTGGAAGCAACATAAACATATTATATTATGATACTTTTTGAAGAATGAATCTGGCTGAGAAGGATCTCAAGCCGTCTTCTACTGTCTTTCATGGAGTGGTTCCTAGCAAGTCGGCTTATCCTGTAGGGAAGATTGTGCTGGAGGTGGCTTTTGGTGATGAATATAATTGTAGGCAGAGGCATTGTGGTTTGAGGTGGTCAAGATTAAGAGTCCATGTCATGCTTGTTTGTACAAGCGACTTATGCTAAATTCATGGCTCGCCCTTGTTACATATATCTGCAGCTTAAGATGCCAGGGCCACGAGGAACAATTCTGGCTCATGGAAATCGTAAGATAGATTTGGAGTGCGAAGAAGGAGATGCCGCTTATGCAGAGTCGTCTGGCGCGACCGATGAGCTCAAGTTTTATAAAGATAATGTCGACCCGATTAATATGACCCCTCTGGAAAAACCCACCACCGAGAAGGATCCTTTGCTCAAGTTCAAGTTGGCAAAAGACACGCAGCAGGTTGACTTTGTCCCTGGTGATTCATCACAACAGTTCACCATTGGGACGGGGTTGGGTCCCAAATAGGAAAGCGCCCTCATCGAGTTCATCCATGAGAATCGAGACATCTTTGCATGGAAACCTTCTGACATGTCGGATGTACCGAGAAAATTCACCGAGCACCACCTTAATGTGGATCCTAAGATGAAACCTATCTAACAGTTCCTCTGTCGTATTAATGAGGGGAGGCGTAAAGCTATCAGAGAAGAAGTGGCCCAAGTTTTGGCTATTGGATTCATCATTGAAATTTTTAACCCTCAGTGGTTGGCTAATCCTGTGCTTGTGCTCAAGAAAAATGGCACTTGCGTATGTGTGTTGATTACACAGATCTCAACAAGGCCTATCCAACTGATCTGGTTGCTCCACCTTGTATTGACCAGATCATTGATGCCACAACAGGTTGTGAGAGTTTCTGTTTCCTGGATGCCTAGTATGGTTATCATCAGATCAAGATGGCAGTTGAGGATAAGGAGAAACATCCTTCATTACGCCCTTCAGAGCTTTATGTTATGTGTCGATGCCTTTTGGTCTTAAGAGTGCTTAGGCGACTTACTAGCGCTACATTCAGAATTGCTTCCATGGGCAGATTGGACGCAATGTTCGTGCTTATGTTGACGACATTGTGGTTAAGTCAAGGAAGAAATAAACCTTGCTTTATGATTTGAAGGAAACCTTTGATAATCTCTGGGTGTACAAGATGATGCTTAACCAGACCAACTGTGTTTTTGGTGTACCTGCAGGGAAATTGCTAGGTTTTCTGGTTTCTGAAAGGGGCATCGAAGCTAACCCGGAGAAGGTCAAAGCTATCACCTCTCTGTCTAAGCCGGCATGCATCAATGATGTTCAGCGCCTGGCGGGTCGTATTGCAGCCCTGGGCCAGTTTATAAGCCGCCTGGGTGAGAAGGCAATTCCCCTGTACCAAATGATGAAGAAAACTGATCATTTTATCTGGAGTAATGTTGCTAATGAGGCTTTCGAAGCAGTTAAAAAGCAGCTGGCTAAGCCGCCCATATTGGTTGCTCCGATTGACAAAGAGCCTATGCTCCTGTACATGGTGGCTAATAACAAGGCTGCAAGCATGGTAGTTGTCGTGGAGCGCAAGGAGGCAAGGAAAGAATATCCAGTCCAACGGATGGTTTATTACATCAGTGAGGTGTTGACAGAGTCCAAGCAAAGGTATTTGCATTGGCAAAAGTTGGTGTTTGGGGTGTTCATGGCTAGCCGCAAGTTCAAGCATTATTTCCTTGGGCATCCAATCACTGTGCTCAGTTCGGCTACTCTGGGGGATATTATTCAAAACAGAGAAGCCACAAACATAGTTGCTAAGTGGGCAACTGAGCTTGGGCCACATCATCTCAAATATATGCCTAGAACCGCCATCAAGTCTCAGGCTCTAGTGGATTTTATCAATGACTAGACGGAACTGCAAACACCCGAGGAGAAGCCGGATAATACGTACTGGACGATAAACTTTGATGGGTCAAGGCAATTGGAAGGCTCGGGGGCTGGAGTTATTTTATCTTCCCCGCGAGGTGACCAATTTTTTTATGTCTTGAGGCTTATGTTTCCCTATACTAATAATGCAGATGAGTATGAGGCTTTGCTACATGGGCTCTGCATGGCCAAGGAGATGAACTTAGGCCAGGTCAGATGCCTTGGCGATTCAGAACAACAAGTTTCAGGGAAGTGGGATTCTAAAGACCCGCTCATGGCGGCTTATCGTCAAGCAGTGACTAATATTGCTGGCCACTTCAATGGTTATCAAGTGGATCACATAGACTGGTGACATAATGAGGTGGTTGATGCTTTGTCCCAGTTCGGGTTTCAGTGTAAGCCGGTCCCCCACCCAATGTGCTTCTTGATGTGCTGCATAATCCTTCGGTCAAGTTGCCCTTAGAAGATCTTGCTATCCCTGACCCGGAAGGACAGTTGATGTCGGCTCTACGTGCTATTCCAGATTCGATGATGCCTTATCTACCTTACCTAACTCAGGGTGGACTGCTAGAAGATGAACTTTTGGCGTGTCAGATCACCCGGCGGTCTAAATCCATGAAAATCATCAATGGCGAGTTACACAGATCCAGTGTGACTAGCATGTTCCAACGTTTTGTTTCCCCTGAGGAAGGTCGTGAGATTCTCCAAGAAATTCATGCTGGGGACTATGGTCATCATGCCGGGTCAAGATCTCTCGTGGCCAAGGCTTTTTGACATGGTTTTTTCTGGTTCACGACTCACGCTGATGCAGAGGACATTGTCTGCAAGTGTGACGGTTGCCAGAAATTTGCACGACAAGATCATGTGCCGGCTCAGGAATTGCGAATGATCCAAATAACTTGGCCGTTTGCGGTCTGGGGGCTTGATATGGTCGGGCCGTTTGAGAGGTCTAAGGATAAAAAGACACACTTGTTGGTAGTAGTTGATAATTCACCAAGTGGGTTGAAGCAGAGCCAGTCAGCAATTATGAGGCGGTGACTACAGTTCAGTTTGTGGAAAGGCTGATCTTCCGCTTTGGTTATCCTCATAGTATCATCACTGATAATGGAATAAATCAGTATATGGGTGCTATGAAAGAGTTCTGTCAAAGGGAGGACATTCGGCTTGATGTTTCGTCAGTGGCTCATCCACAGTCCAATAGCCAAGCCGAACATGCTAACCAGGAGATATTACGAGGGATCAAGCCCCGACTCATGGTTCCACTGGAACGTACTCTGGGTTGTTGGGTTGAAGAACTTCCTGCCATCCTTTGCGGCATAAGGACTACCCCCAATAGGTTAACATGCCACACACCATTCTTCATTGTTTATGGCGTAGAGGCGGTTCTCCCATGTGACATCTGGCATGACTCGCCCAGGATGGCGACTTACGTCAAAACAGATAATGAAACGGCTCATCGAAATGCCTTGGATGCTTTGGAAGAAGAACGTGATCTTGCGGCGGCTCGATCTGCGATTTATCAGCAAGACCTACCACTGCAAAGAAAATACACATCCATGACATTTTGGGCCGAATGATTTTTTCTGTCATGCTTCTGACACTTCTATGACGATAATTGTGACAAAAGCACATATCATCATAGATGTGGTGGGCTCCTACTTCTATGACAAAAAACCATGACAGAAAATGGGTTTTTTTGTCCTGGGCGCACCGGGACGCACCTGCATGACATTCTTTGGGCCGTCCATGACGAAAAAAAAATCATGGTAGAAGTGAAGGCGAGGAAAATATTGGGGAGTTCCCGGTTACAGTGGGTGGTCGGGGCCGAGCTATGCACGGAGGTTTGCGCGTTCCTCTCATACACATACGCGCGTGTGTGTGAGGTGTTGGGCTCTAACAGAACCTGAGCGAGGCATTCGCTTATTGAACCTGAGCGATTGCACTAGCTACGTTACTGAACCCGAGAGATCGATTCCTTGGTTGTTAACTGAACTCGAGTGATTCCTTCGCTACTGCTGCTAACTGAAGCTGATCGAACCTGATGCCTCTTGATGAAGAGTGACCATTGTTGGGGGTTGGATGAACAGTTCCCGGTGGGGGTTGGATGAACAGGACCCCGTGGTAGTAGAGGTCATTGTCGCTGGATGAACATGACCCCGATCGAGGAGGCCGCCACACAGCCAAGCCGATTGGGGGTGGATGAACAGGACCCCGTGGAGGGCTGGTTAGTAGCCGGTGGAGTCTGGATGAACAATAGCCCGTGGATGAACAGTAGCTGGTGGAGGCAGGAGGAAGTAGACGGTGGATGAACATTAGCAGGTGGAGGCTGGAGGAAGTCGACGGTAGATGAACAGTAGCCCGTGGAAGCTAGAGCAAGGCAGTAGATGATGGATGAACAGTAGCCCATGGAGTCCTGTTTTATGGTACACCACACCCTTCCCGATGAACAGGATCCCGTTTCGACCGTAGGCGCTCCAACACAAGTTCGTTTCCTCCGTTTTGCGGTACGCCACACCCCTCCCGATCAAAACCACCCTGTTTCGACTGTAGGAGCTCGAACACAAGTTCGTTTCCTCTGTTTTGTGGTGCGCCAGACCCTTCCCGATGAACAGGACCCCGTTTCGACCGTACGCGGTCGAACAGAAGGCCGTTTTCCTCCATTTTGTGGTACGCCAGACCCCATTTCAGCTGTTCCATCCAAGCCGGTTGGCTCCCAATGAACAGGACGTGTTCCGACCCAATGGCTTCGCTCCCGATGAATATGACGTGTTCTGACCCAGTCACGTGACTCCCGGTGAACACGACGCAATTTCCTCCGTTTTGATCCAACCGGTTAGCTGTCGGCATTGCTGCCGTCCTTTGCCTCTCCATGTACACGAGCCCTGGCCGTCCGTATGCACGAGTATGCGTTTTGAGACCCCGCTCATATGTATGTACGTGGTCGTATTTTTTGGCATGTTGTTATATGTACGTGTACACGGTTTAGGCGAAACGCCTGAATTGCTACGTGGGGGGCTCTACTATGACATGTGCCGCTACTTATTCGGCCACGGTTCATTGTTGCATAGCGACCGATCGACCAATATGTACGTACACATTCACGACAAGATAGACAACACTACGTACGCATCGACCGGGTGGGTCCCGTTGTCAGGGAGGATAAGAATGCACTTCCTTGCGTGCGAAGATATAGCTACTGGGTCCTAGCTGTCAGGGGGGAATCAAGGAGACACTTCCTTGCATGCGAAGATGTAGCTGGTGGGTCCCAACTGTCAGGGGGAGGAATCATTTTTTCCGCGTAATAAGGAGGCACTTCCTTGCGTGCGAAGATGTAGCTGGTAGGTCCCAGCTGTCAGGGGGAGGAAACATTTTTTCCAGCTTAATAAGGAGGAACTTTCCTTGTGTGCGACCATGGACCTCGTGGGTCCCAGCTGTCAGGCTCTCCATGTATAGTCCTCTTCCGACGACTCTAGTTTGTTGATCACGCCGCACGAGCGTAGCAAGGCGGTGGACGACGGTGAGGCCTCGGACGAGAACGACCCAGAGGTTGGAAGATGCGGTAGTGGAGTCGCAGACGGAGAGGATTACAAGGGTTATAACTGGTTATGTTGCAGCGTGGGGATGCAGTCGATGGAGAATAACCGGAGGTGTGGAGGGGTGGAGGGATAGCTTGGCCGGCGCTGGGGTAGAGCTTCGTAGCGATGCATGCTAAGCAGAGCTGCTAGCCGCCGGAGGCCAGAGCAGTCGGTCCTGGCGACGCTGGAGGAAGAAGGCGACAGATTGAAGGTGCATGCCGACCGTTGGATATAAATCCAATGGTTGTGGATATCAGAATCATTTGTTGACTAAGTTGACAACACCTTGCATAGGCTTCGACCTGTTGGCCCACATGTCATCCTGCAAAAATGTGGCATATATTTAACCCATGTTTCTAGAATTTACAGTCCATTTTGCTGGGTTGAATGAACAAATATTTAGCGTCAATGCGGCCCATTTAATTTTTTTCTAAGAAATAATAGCCCATTTGCACTTTCTTGAAATACACAAATTAGCTACGTTTGTTCTATATTTAATGTTAGGTTAGAAGGAGCAATCAATATCCAAAAATAAACGGGAGCTACACATTTTATTATATATAGAATTAACAAATTCGTGAGTTATTGCTCAAAAGAAAAATGAGTGGTTATTATTACATTGGTCCTTAAAATTTTCGCAAGATTTTGTACGCGATCACTAGGATTTTCTTTGCCTGAGAGTCAAAAACAACCAGGATTTTCCTTGCCGTCGGGCTAGTGCGATATATGTTTCTATTAAATATAGGATAATAGTAATAATATAAATATATATAATGTAGTTAGAAGGGAAAACATAAATTGGACACTGCATTATTATTCTTATAGATAGATAAATAGAACAGAGATCTGCATTTTATTAGAAAAATACATTGGGCCGCGGATGTTTAAGAAAAAGTAAAACCTACGCTGGGAGGCCCATAGGCCGGTACGTACATGATGGACCTCAAAAAATAAGTTGAAACCACTGTCTCGGTATGTCGTGGGCTACGCATGTTAAAAACAAAACCTAGGCCTAGCTGATACTTGTTCGCCCTCTAGAAAAAAGGATACCATCTAGATCCCCGATACCCCTTTCTCGCAACAACAACAAAAAATAAATAAAAGATCCCCGATACCCCTGGAAAAAAAGCTCCCCGATGACAGTTATCGTTGGAAATTTATTTCGTTTATTGACTAGGTTGACAAACCCATGGGCCCCAACATCGGTATACAATTAGGAGGAAGCCTTTTTCCAATGAGGCACTTGCTTGCGCACGGCTTGGACCTGGTGGGTCCCAACTGTCAGCCTCTCGACGTACAATCCTCAACGGATTCCTCCTGTTTGTTAAGCATATTGACAACGGCATACGGCAGCGCCACGACGAGTGCACACGGATGGGAAAGAACCGGAGCCGGGGAAGACGCCTTATTCTTTCGAACATATCGCACTAGCCCGGTGGCTGCAGCCCTCTCACCAAAAGTTGTACTACCCAGGTTCGATTCCAACTGGTGCAGCTGAAAAATATCTAACACTTGCCAAAATTTCTTCCCTAGTTTACCTAGGTTTTCGCACACTCAACATTGTCTTGCCATTTTGAAAAATAGCATATCTTTTTGACTTTGCATCATATGAAGATGTGCTATAATGAATGTTGATCAGCATGATGTTAACTTGTTGTTAGTTCCATTTTTTACCATGAATAAAATTTCCAACATTCTGTTATCCATGTTTGAAAAGTGTGTGTTGATTTAAATGCTCTGCCTCTGAAACATGCAATTTCTTATGTGAAAATCACTTGGACAAGCAGCCGCGTGTTGGATCCGATGCCGTGCTTCTTCAATCCCCCGGCAGCATGAGGGGGAAATAAAATTCCGCCCCGTGCTGGCGGTTGGGGAATGGAGCGAACTAGATTAAAGAGGGGGGCGGAGGCGCGATAGAAGAAGCACATCACACATGATTTTTTTCAAGTGGATGGCTTTCGATGGCTTTTTTTACTTGCCTCTGCACCATAAAACTTGTATTTTAGCCTCCTAGTCTGTGGTGGACTAGCAACCCATTTGCTGGGCGGGCCAACCTACAAAAAGCAACTCTTGATTTTCATCGAGGCCCAAAAACAACGCAGTACTATGTTTGTTTTGAGATCAAAAACATTATGGCAGGGGTTGAGCGGGGAGGGGGGAAGACAAAGCAAAAAGATAAAAAAAGAGCTGATGCGTCGTTGCTACCCTAACAAATAGGTGCAATTCTTCTCGGGAAGAAGGTGTGTCGCTGACACTCACACGTCACAATCCCAAAGTAGACATTCTAACAAGTTCACACACAAGTACAACAGAAAAGGTAAACATTTGTATCAAACTCAGTTTCACATGACACATTCATATTCATAGCCAACATTCACAATCCACAACTCAAAAGATTCATATATACACAAATTCAACATGTCTATGCATCCAAATGATTGATAGATCACAAGACAATATTCATAGATAACATTCACAAAAAGATTCATATATACACATGTTCAGCATGTTTATGCATCCAAATGATTGAGAGATCACAACCAATATCATCCACGGATAAAATTTAATTACCTAGGGTACAGACTGGTAAATGGTGTTCACTCGATGGTACTTCTTGCTAAAATTAATGCTTGTACGAGAAAACTTTCGAGTACATAAGAGGCAACACAAACAATATGAACTTTGCTTGTAGGTTTATCCTCGAGATAGTGGCCTCTGATCCCAAGGGAGGTTTGAGCAACTTTACCACTACTTTCATCCAGCTAGTTTACTGGCTCGTCTTGGTCCTATAGCTCGCCAAAATTCTACATTGCAGACAAGAAAGGAGGCGGTCAATAAAATGAACCACCCAATTTTTTTGTGCGGCTCAACTAAAATGGAGCATCCCTAGCATGCAGACTGATTAAGTGCCAGATGAATATATGCGTCAACAAACTTGTCTGGAATCTTTAGACTCCATGACATACAGTTTGCTACCATATGTGCCAATAACCAAAAGGCACAAGTTGGGACAAAAGACTGGACTGCGTTTTTCCGGGCTATGCGCCAAGCAATATTGTTGGCATTCACTCTGGCACTTTTTCTTGTCAACATTGATGCTTGTCTAAGTGAACTTTGGAGTACATAGCAGCAACATAAGTATCTATCCATCTAATTTTTTTGTGCAGTTCTACTAAAATCACCCAATGTAATGATTTGCCTGTGAGTTCAGGCTCCAAGTTACTCCTGTATGAAATCGGCCAACAGTAGCACAATACTAAATTACCAATACGTATGACAAGCACAATAACCAGGATAAAGACCGGTACCAACATGTGTGAGGAAGCATATCAATTACTATTTCCTTTGACTGGAAGCCGAGATAAGCGACTGACAGGAAAGGAAGGATGCAGTCGAGGAAATGAAGCACCCAAAATTTTTGTGCAGTTCCACCAAAATTGAGCATCCCTGTTGGCACATATATTAAGAGAGTGAGATTACTGTAATAGTGGGACAAGTTGATGAAACACACACTAACAAATAGAAGCACCCTCATTATCTTAATGGGTAAATTTAGCAACATAGTAGTCTTGCTTAAAGAGAGGTATTAGTTTATTTAATCAATGCCAATTAGCTCAACACTCAAAGCATTGCCATGTATCGTAGGTTGCAAAAATTTAATGTGCAAAGATAAAGGAGTTTCTCATGACAATAGCAACATAGTAGCACGATACAAAATTACAAATAGAGATGACAACAAACTAATATGGATGACGGCCTTAGGCCGGTACCAACCTGAGCAAGAAGCTTATTCAAGTAGACCCAGGAGAGATGATAAAGCACTCACTGGAATCATTCAATAGTATATATTTTTGTGCACATCAAATGTATGGTTGACATCACTCTTGTTTACCAGTGGTGAGATTATATTTAAAGATTATCAAGAACTTCCAGCAGAGTTAAAGCACCAGCTGGGATACAGTTCATTGTATTGTCTTGTGCAGTTCCACTAAAATGTACGATTGGCACAACATGATCCCTGTTTGCACAAGTAGGAACAAGGTGAAACCTTCATTAGCTTAGTGAGAAAGGATAGAAAGACATTAGCATATTCCTTTAACAGTAGCATCAAATTCATGATGGACAATACAATAGCCAAACATTGCCTCATTAAACCAGTGGCAATAAATTGAAATGCAAAACAATAGCATTATTATGTCATGACACTACCAAGATCCCCTCCCTGCTCCACCACATGGTTCACCTCCACAGACACACAAACACACATACATGATTCATCATAGGATGCTACTAAAGATTTGTTTAACTCCAACAGGAAAATTAGGCAGCAATTAATTAGTGCTACTTAAGTACTCCTAATTAATTAAGTGACCTTGCAAGAGAGACAATAGAAGTGGAAGGGCTCCTGAAGGATCGTCTCACATGTAAGGGAGACGTTGCCGGAGCCCTTGAATGGCCTCGACTAAGGCCTCGGCTTTAGCAAGATCACCTTGGCACTGTTGATCATGTAGAGCTATGATACGTCCATTTTGCATCATGCTTTTATATCAATATTTATTGCATTATGGGTGTTATTATACGTTATATCACAATACTTATGCCTTTTCTCTCTTATTTTATAAGGTTTATATGAAGAGGGAGAATGCCGGCAGCTAGAATTCTGGACTAGAAAAGGAGCAAATATTAGAGACCTATTCTGCACAACTCCAAAAGTCTTGAAACTTCACGGAGATCAGTTTTGGAATAAATAAAAAATATTGGGCAAAGAAAACACCAGAGGGGGGGCCACCAGCCAGCCACAAGGGTGGAGGGCGCGCCCCCTATCTTGTGGGCCCCCTGGCAGGCCCCCGACGCCCATCTTCTACTATATGGTGTCTTTTGCCCTGAGGAAAATAGGAGAGAAGCTTTCGGGACGAAGCACCACCTTCTCAAGACGGAACCTGGGCAGAACCAATCTAGGGCTCCGGTGGAGCTGTTCTGTCGGGGAAACATCCCTCCGGGAGGGGGAAATCATCGCCATCGTCATCACCATCGACCCTCTCATCGAGAGGGGGTCAATCTCCATCAACATCTTCACCAGCACCATCTCCTCTAAAACCCTAGTTCATCTCCTGTATCCGATCTTTGTCTCAAAACCTCAGATTGGTACCTGTGGGTTGCTAGTAGTGTTGATTACTCCTTGTAGTTGATGCCAGTTGGTTTATCCAATGGAAGATTATATTTTCAGATCCTTAAAGATAATCAATACTCCTCTGATTATGAACATGAATATGCTTTCTGAGTAGTTACGTTTGTTCCTGGGGACATGGGAGAAGTCTTGTTATAAGTAATCATGTGAAATTGGTATTCGTTCGATATTTTGATGAGATGTATGTTGTCTCTCCTCTAGTGGTGTTATGTGAATGTCGACTACATGACTCTTCACCATGATTTGGGTGTAGGGGAAGGCATTGGGAAGTAATAAGTAGATGATGGGTTGCTAGAGTGACAGAAGCTTAAACCCTAGTTTATGCGTTGCTTCTTAAGGGGCTGATTTGGATCCACATGTTTCATGCTATGGTTAGGTTTACCTTAATTCTCATTTCATACTTGCGGATGCTTGCGAGAGGGGTTAATCATAAGTGGGAGACTTGTCCAAGGAAGGGCACCACACAAGCACCGGTCCACCCACATATCAAATTATCAAAGTAACGAACGTGAATCGTATGAGCATGATAAAAACTAACTTGACAGTAATTCCCATGTGTCCTCGGGAGCGCTTTTCTTTATATAAGAGTTTGTCCAGGCTTGTCCTTTGATACAAAAAGGATTGGGCCACCTTGCTGCACCTTCTTTACTTTTGTTACTTGTTACCTGTTATGAATTATCTTATCACACAACTATTTGTTACGATAATTTCAGTGCTTGCAGAGAATACCTTGCTGTAAACCGCTTGTCATTTCCTTTTGCTCCTCGTTGGGTTTGACACTCTTACTTATCGAAAGGACTACGATAGATCCCCTATACTTGTGGGTCATCAAGACTCTTTTCTGGCGCCGTTGCTGGGGAGTGAAGCGCCTTTGATAAGTGGAATTTGGTAAGGAAACATTTATATAGTGTGTTGAAATTTACTGTCACTTGTTACTATGGAAAATAATCCTTTGAGGGGCTTGTTCGGGGTATCTTCGCCTCGACCGGAAGAGCAAAGAGTTGCTCCTCAACCTACTGAACCTACTGAAAATATTTACTTTGAAATTCCTTCGAGTGTGATAGAGAAACTGCTGGCTAATCCTTATATAGGAGATGGAACACTACATCCTGATATGCACCTAATCTATGTGGATGAAGTTTGTGGATTATTTAAGCTTGGAGGTATGCCCGAAGATGTTGTAAAGAAGAAGGTCTTCCCTTTATCTTTGAAGGGAAACACATTGACATGGTATAGGCTATGTGATGATATTGGATCATGGAACTACAACCGATTGAAATTGGAATTTCATCAGAAGTTTTATCCTATGCATCTGGTTCATCGTGATCGGAATTATATATAAAATTTTTGGCCTTGTGAAGGAGAATATATCGCTCGAGCTTGGGGGAGGCCTAAGTTAATGTTATATTCATGGCCCAATCATGAGCTCTCAAGAGAAATTATTATCCAAAAGTTTTATGCTCGGCTTTCTCATAATGATCGATCCATGCTCGATACTTCTTGTACTGGTTCTTTTATGATGAAGACTATTGAATTCAAATGGGATTTATTGGAAAGAACTAAACGCAACTCTGAAGATTAGGAACTCGGCGAAGGTAAGGAGTCAGGTATAGACCTTAAATTTGATTGTGTTAAATTTTTTATGGATACCGATGCTTTTCATGATTTTAGCACTAAATGTGGACTTGACTCTGAGATAGTAGCTTATTTTTGTGAATCATTTGCTACTCATGTTGATATCCCTAAGGAGAAGTGGTTTAAATATCATCCTCCCATTAAAGTTAAAGTAGTAGAACCTATTAAAGTTGAATAAAGAACTATTACTTATAATGTTGATCCTATTGTTCCTACTGCTTATATTGAGAAACCACCTTTTCCTGTTAGAATAAAGGATCATGCTAAAGCTTCAACTGTGCTTTGTAAGAGTTATACTAGAACACCCACACCCCCTGAACAAATTAAAGTTGAACCTAGTATTGCTATGGTTAAAGATCTCTTGGTCGATAATATTGATGGGCATGTTATTTATTTCTGTGATGAAGCTCCTAGAATTGCTAAACCCGATACTAAAGGTAAACATAGACATGTTGTTGGCATGCCTGTTGTATCTGTTAAAATAGGAGATCATTGTTATCATGGCTTATGTGATGTAGGTGCTAGTGTGAGTGCAATACCTTATACCGGGAAATTATGAATGATATTGCACCCGCTGAGATAGAAGATATTGATGTTACTATTAAGCTTGCCAATAGAGATACTATATCACCAGTTGGGATTGTTAGAGATGTTGAAGTCTTGTGTGGGAAAATAAAATACCCTACTGATTTTCTTGTTCTTGGGTCCCCACAAGACGACTTTTTTCCCATTATATTTGGTAGACCCTTCTTGAATACTGTTATGCTAAGATAGACTGCGAAAAGGATATTGTTACTGTTGGTTTAGGGGATATGTCTCATGATTTTAATTTCTCTAAATTTCATAGACAGCCCCATGATAAATAATTGCCTAGTAAGGATGAAATTATTGGTCTTGCTTCTATTGTCGTGCCTCCTAATGATCCTTTAGAAAAATATTTGCTAGACCATGAAAATGATATGTTTATGAATGAAAGAAGGGAAATAAATGAAGTATTCTTTAATCAAGGGCCTACTTTGAAACACAATTCTCCTGTTAAAATTCTCGGAGATCCTCCTCCACCCAAGGGTGATCCCATGTTTGAGCTTAAACAATCACCTGTTACTGCTACCTCTTGAGCATGCGTTGGTTTCCCCTTGAAGAGGAAAGGGTGATGCAACAAAGTAGCGTAAGTATTTCCCTCAGTTTTTGAGAACCAAGGTATCAATCCAGTAGGAGGTTACACTCAAATCCCTCGTACCTGCACAAACAAATAAGAACCTTGCAACCAACGCGATAAATGGGTTGTCAATCCCTTCACAACCACTTGCAAAAGTGAGATCTGATTGAGAAACTTATATAATGGAAAATAGACCCAAGGGCCATAGGTTTCACTAGTGGCTTCTCTCAAGATAGCATAAGTATTACGGCTGGTGAACAAATTACTGTTGAGCAATTGATAGAAAAGTGCATAGTTATGAGAATATCAAGACATGATCATGTATATAGGCATCACGTCCGTGACAAGTAGATCGAAACGATTCTGCATCTACTACTATTACTTCGCACATCGACCGCTATCTAGCATGCATCTAGAGTACTAAGTTCATAAGAACAGAGTAACGCATTAGGCAAGATGACATGATGTAGAGGGATAAACTCAATCAATATGATATAAACCCCATCATTTTATCCTCGATGGCAACAATACAATACGTGCCTTGCTACCCCTGCTATCACTGGGAAAGGACACCGCAAGATTGAACCCAAAGCTAAGCACTTCTCCCATTGCAAGAAAGATCAATCTAGTAGGCCAAACCAAACTCATAATTCGAAGAGACTTGCAAAGATAACAAATCATACATAGAAGAATTCAGAGGAGATTCAAATATTGTTCATGGATAATCTTAATCATAAACCCACAATTCATCGGATCTCGACAAACACACCGCAAAAAGAATTACATCAAATAGATCTCTAAGAAGATTGAGGAGAACTTTCTATTGAGATCCAAAGAGAGAGAAGAAGCCATCTAGCTAATAACTATGGACCCGAAGGTGTGAGGTAAACTACTCACACAACATCGGAGAGGCTATGGTGTTGATGTAGAAGCCCTCCATGATCGATCCCCCCTCCGTCAGACCGCCGGAAAAGGCCCCAAGATGGGATCTCATGGGTACAGAAGGTTGCGGTGGTGGAAATAGGGTTTCGTGGTGCTCCCGGATGTTTTCAGGGTATATGAGTATGTATAGGCTAAAGAAGTCGGTCAGGGGAGCCACGAGGGGCCCACGAGGGTGGGGGGCGTGCCTACCCCCCTGGGCGCGCCTCCCTGCCTCGTGGCCACCTTGTTGCTTCCTTGACGTTCACTCCAGGTCTCCTGGATTGCGTTTGTTCCAAATATGACTCTCCCGAAGGTTTCATTCCATTTGGACTCCGTTTGATATTCCTTTTTCGAGAAACACTGAAATAGGCAAAAAACAACAATTTGCACTGGGCCTCCGGTTAATAGGTTAGTCCCAAAAATAATATAAAAGTGCATAATAAGGCCCATTAAACATCCAAAACAGATAATACAATATCATGGAACAATCAAAAATTATAGATACATTGGAGACATATCAGGCATCCCCAAGCTTAATTCCTGCTCGTCCTCGAGTAGGTAAATGATAAAAACAGAATTTGTGATGTGGAATGCTACCTAACATAATTCTCAATGTAATTTTCTTTATTGTGGCATGAATGTTCAGATCCAAAAGATTCAAGATAAAAGTTTAATATTGACATAAAAATAGTAATACTTTAAGCATGCTAACCAAGCAGTTTATGTCTTATCAAAATAACATAGCCAAAGAAAGCTTATCCCTACAAAATCATATAGTTTGGCCATGCTTCATTTTCGTCACACAAAATTCTCTGATCATGCACAACCCCGGTTTCAGCCAAGCAATTGGTTCATACTTTTTAGCGCGCTTCAGCCTTTTCAACCCTCACACAATACATGAGCGTAAACCATGGACATAGCACTATGGGTGGAGTAGAGTATGATGATAGGGATTATGTGAGAAAACAAAAAAAGAGAAAGTCTCACATTGATGCGGCTAATCAATGGGCTATGGAGATGCCCATCAATTGATGTCAATACGAGGAGTAGGGATTGCCATGCAACGGATGCAGTAGAGCTATAAATGTATGAAAGCTCATCAAAAAGAAACTAAGTGGGTGTGCATCCAACTTGCCTGCTCAGGAAGACCTAGGGCATTTTGAGGAAGCCCATCGTTGGAGTATACAAGACAAGTTCTATAATGAAAAATTCCCACTCGTATATGAAAGTGACAAAATAAGAAACTCTCTATCATGAAGATCATGGTGCTATTTTGAAGCACTAGTGTGGAAAAAGGATTATAACATTGTCCCTTCTCTCTTTTTCCCTCGTTTTTTTATTTGGGCTTCTTTGGCCTCTTTTTCCCCCTTTTTTTTCGTCCAGAGTCTCATCCTGACTTGTGGGGGAATCATAGTCTCCATTATCCTTTCCTTACATGGGACAATGATCTAATAATGGAAATCATCACACTTCTATTTATTTACAACTCAAGAATTACAACTCAATACTTAGGACAAAATATGATTCTATGTGAATGCCTCCGGCGGTGTACCGGGATATGCAATGAATCAAGAGCGACATGTATGAAAGAATTATAAAGGTGGCTTTGCCACAAATACGATGTCAACTACATGATCATGCAAAGCAATAGACAATGATGGAGCGTGTCATCATAAATGGAACGGTGGAAAGTTGCATGGCGATATATCTCGGAATGGCTATGGAAATGCCATAATAGGTAGGTCTGGTGGCTGTTTGAGGAAGATATAAGGAGGTTTATGTATGATAGACCGTATCATATCACGGGGTTTGGATGCACCGGCGAAGTTTGCACAAACTCTCAAGGTGAGAAAGGGTAATGCACGGAACCGTAGAGGCTAGCAAATTGCGGAAGGGTAAGAGTGCGTATAATCCATGGACTCACATTAGTCATAAAGAACTCATATACTTATTGCAAAAGTTTATTAGCCCTCTAAGCAAAGTACTACTACGCATGCTCCTAGGGGAAGGGTTGGTAGGAGTTAACCATCACGCGATCCCGACCACCACTCATAAGGAAGGCAATCAAAGAACACCCCATGCTTCAAACTTGTCACACAATGTTCGCCATACGTGCATGCTATGGGACTTTCCAACTTTAACACAAGTATTTCTCAATTTCATAATTACCCAACTAGCATGACTCTAATATTACCACCTTTATATCTCAAAACAATTATCAAGTATCAAATTTATCATAGTATTTAATGCACTCTATATGAAAGTTTTTATTATACCCAACTTGGATGCCCATCATATTAGGACTAATTTTATAACCCAAGCAAATTACCATGCTGTTCTAAAAGACTCGCGAAATAATATAAGTGAAGCATGAGAGATCAATAATTTCTACAAAATAAAACCACCACCGTGCTCTAAAAAGGTATAAGTGAAGCACTAGAGCAAAATTATCTAGCTCAAAAGATATAAGTGAAGCACATAGAGTATTCTAGTAAATTCTGATTCATGTGTGTCTCTCCCAAAAGGTGTGTACAACAAGGATGATTGTGGTAAACTAGAAAGCAAAGACTCAAATCATACAAGACGCTCCAAGCAAAACACATATCATGTGGTGAATAAAAATATAGCACCAAGCTTAGGCTTTTGGTTGTCCTTGAATTTTACCTTGGGTTGTCTTGGGCATCCCAAAGCTTAGGATCTTGCCACTCCTTATTTCATAATCAATAAAATTTTTACCCAAAAACTTGAAAACTTCACAACACAAAACTCAGCAGAAAATCTCATGAGCTCCGTTAGCGAAATAAAACAAACCAACACTTTAAGGTACTGTAATGAACTCATTCTTTATTTATATTGGTGTTAAAACTACTGTATTCCAACTTCTCTATGGTTCATACCCCCCAATACTAGCCATAGATTCATCAAAATAAGCAAACAACACACGAAAAACAGAATCTGTCAAAAACAGAACAGTCTATAGCAATCTGTAACTTTCGAATACTTCTCGAACCACAAAATTCTACCAAAATAGGAAGTACTAGATAATTTGTTTATTAATCTTCTGAAAAAAGAATCAACTCAAAAGCACGTTTCTGTGATTTATGAAAATTATTCTCGTGCATGCAAAAGTTTCTGCTTTTCAGCAAGATCAAATTAACTATCACCCAAGAAGATCCTATAGGTTTTACTTGGCACAAACACTAATTAAAACATAAAACAACATCTAACCGGAGTCTAGATGAATTATTTATTACTAAACAGGAACAAAAAGTAAAGAACAAAAATAAAATTGGGTTGCCTCCCAACAAGCGCTATTGTTTAATGCCCCTAGTTAGGCATTAATAATTTCAATGATGCTCACATGAAAGACAAGAATTGAAGTATAAAGAGAGCATCATGAAACACGTGATAAACACATCTAAGTCTAACATACTTCCTATGCATAGGCATCTTATAGGCAAACAAATTATCATAGCAAGCAAAAACTAGCATATGCAAGGAAGCGGAAAGAAACAATAGCAATCTCAACATAATGAGAGGTAATTTAATAACATGAAAATTTGTACAACCATATTTTCCTCTCTCATAATAATTACATGTGGGATCATGGGAAAATTCAACAAAATAGCTATCACATAAAATATTTTCAACATGATCCACATGCATACGAGGTTGACACTCTTCCAAAGTAGTGGGATTAACATTAACTAAAGTCGTGACCTCTCCAAACCCACTTTTATCAAAAAATTCATAAGATTGAACATTCTCCAAATATGTGGGATCTAAAGTTGACAATCTTCCAAACCCACTTTCAATAATATTGCAAACACTATTGTCAATCTCATATTCATCATGGGGCTTAAATAAATTTTCGATATCAAAAGAAGAATCACCCCAATCATGATCATTGCAACAAATAGTAGTCATAGCAAAACTAGCATCCCCAAGCTTGAGGTTTTGCATATCATTAACACAATTGACATTAAGAGAATTTATAGTAGCATAATTGCAATCATGCTTTTCATTGAAGGAACTATCAAGTATGGGTGCAATAGCAACGATCTCATATTTAACATAAGGAACTATAGCAAATTCGTCTTCATAAATATTGGCATCAAGGCCACAAGAATAACAAGCATCATGTTCATCAAGGGATATTTCAATCAAATCTTCGGAATCATAATTATCTATAGATTCATGCATATCATTATTTTCTTCCAAAGAACCAGTCATTCTCTTAATAAATTTTTTGACATAAACATTATGAGCATAGTTTTCATAGCAATATTTAAGTATGTCAAAATTTTCAGATTCGTAGAGAGTAATATCGTACTTTTCAGTCAAAGAAGCAACTTCATAAGCACCCTTAAAAGTAACAAATTCTTCAATTTGTTCGATATCATAGTAACTATAAACACCCTTTGCATAAGAAGATAAGATTTCATTATCATTAAACTCACATAGGTAGGGAAGGTGTTTTTTTAGGGTTCTTAGAGCAACAAGTAAAATCATAAATTTCACAAAGATTCCAAGCATAACACAACAATCTGTTTATTTGATCCCATAAGAATCTCCCTTTTTCAGACAAACGGTGGCACACAAAATGAGCATGCTCATCTAAAGATTTCCCATCAACTAGGCTAGTTGGGGTTTCAGCGAGCGCATAAGGATCGAAGATGATCCAAGTAGAAAACTTTAAGTGGATCCATATCAATAGATTTTTAGCAAGCAAAGATGCAAGCAAATAGAAGGCACATGGAAACACAAACAAAAAAACATACGTGAAGAAGGTGAAGAAAATGCAAAGGTGAAGTGGGGGAGAGGAAAACGAGAGGCAAATGGCAAATAATGTAATGCGAGGGATAAGAGTTTGTGATGGGTACTTGGTATGTCTTGACTTGTGTGTAGACTCCCCGACAACGGCGCCAGAAATCTTTCTTGCTACCTCTTGAGCATGCGTTGGTTTTCCCTTGAAGAGGAAAGGGTGATGCAGCAAAGTAGCGTAAGTATTTCCCTCAGTTCTTGAGAACCAATGTATTAATCCAGTAGGAGGCTACACTCAAATCCCTCGTACCTGCACAAACAAATTAAAACCTTGCAACCAACGCGATAAAGGGGTTGTCAATCCCTTCACGACTACTTGCAAAGTGAGATCTGATAGAGATAATAAGATAAATATTTTTGGTATTTTTATGATATAGATTGGAAAGTAAATATTGCAAAATAAAATAGATCAGAAACTTATATGATGGAAAATAGACCCGGGGACCATAGGTTTCACTAGTGGCTTCTCTCAAGATAGCATAAGTATTACGGTGGGTGAACAAATTACTGTCGAGCAATTGATAGAAAAGTGCATAGTTATGAGAATATCTAGGCCTGATCATGTATATAGGCATCACGTCCGCGAAAAGTAGATCGTAGGTCGAAACAATTCTCCATCTACTACTATTACTCCACACATCGACCGCTATCTAGCATGAATCTAGAGTATTACGTTCATAAGAACAAAGTAACACATTAGGCAAGATGGCATGATGTAGAGGGATAAACTCAATCAATATGATATAAATCCCATCTTTTTATCCTCGATGGCAACAATACAATACGTGCCTTGCTGCCCCTGCTGTCACTGGGAAAGGACACCGCAAGATTGAACCCAAAGCTAAGCACTTCTCCCATTGCAAGAAAGATCAGTCTAGTAGGCCAAACCAAACTGATAATTCGAAGAGACTTGCAAAGATAACAAATCATACATAAAAGAATTCAGAGGAGATTCAAATATTGTTCATGGATAATCTTAATCATAAACCCACAATTCATCGGATCTCGACAAACACACCACAAAAAGAATTACATCGAATAGATCTCTAAGAAGATCGAGGAGAACTTTGTATTGAGATCCAAAGAGAGAGAAGAAGCCATCTAGCTAACAACTATGGACCCGAAGGTCTGAGGTAAACTACTCACACAACATCGGAGAGGCTATGGTGTTGATGTAGAAGCCCTCCGTGATCGATTCCCCCTCCGGCGGAGGACCAAAAAAGGCCCCAAGATGGGATCTCATGGGTACAAAAGGTTGCGGTGGTGGAAATAGGGTTTCGTGGTGCTCCCGGATGTTTTCAGGGTATATGAGTATATGTAGGCAAAAAAAGTCGGTCAGGGGAGCCACGAGGGGCCCACAAGGGTGGGGGGCGCGCCTACCCCCCTAGGCGCGCCTTCGTGCCTCATGGCCGCCTCGTTGCTTCCTCGACGTCCACTCCAAGTCTCTTGGATTGTGTTTTTTCCAAAAACGACTCTTCCGAAGGCTTCATTCCGTTTGGACTCCGTTTGATATTCCTTTTCCGCGAAACACTGAAATAGGCAAAAAACAACAATTTGGAGTGGGCCTCTGGTTAATAGGTTAGTCCCAAAAATAATATAAAAGTGCATAATAAAGCCCATTAAACATCCAAAACAGATAATATAATACCATGGGACTATAAAAAATTATAGATACGTTGGAGACATATCAGTTACTCTTAAATATGCTTATCTCGATGAAAAGAAGATATATCCTATTATTATTTGTGGTAACCTTTCAGAGCATGAAGAAAATAAATTATTGAAAACCCTAAAGAAGCATTGTGCCGCTATTGGATATACTCTTGACGATCTTAAGGGCATTAGTCCCACTCTATGTCACCACAAAATAAAATTGGAAAAGGATGCTAGACCAGTTGTTGATCACCAACAACGGTTAAATCCTAAAATGAAAGAAGTGGTAAGAAATGAAATACTAAAGCTTCTGGAGGCAGTTATAATTTATCCTATTGCTGATAGTCAGTGGGTAAGTCCCGTTCATTGTATCCCTAAGAAGGGAGGTATTACTGTTGTTCCTAATGATAAGAATGAATTGATCCCACAAAGAATTGTTATAGGTTATAGAATGGTAATTGATTTCCGCAAATAAAATAAAGCTACTAGAAAAGATCCTTACCCTCTACCTTTTATTGATCAAATGCTAGAAAAATTATCCAAACATACACATTTTTTGCTTCCTAGATGGTTATTCTGGTTTCTCTCAAATACCTGTGTCAAAAGATGTTTAGGAAAAGACCACTTTTACTTGCCCTTTTGGTACTTTTGCTTATAGACGTATGTCTTTTGGTTTATGCGATGCAACTACTACCTGTCAAAGATGTATGACTGCTATATTCTCTGACTTTTGTGAGAAGATTGTTGAGGTTTTCATGGATGATTTCTCCGTTTACGGAACTTCTTTTGATGATTGCTTGAGCAACCTTGATCGAGTTTTGCAGAGATGTGAAGAAACTAATCTTGTCTTGAATTGGGAGAAGTGCCACTTTATGGTTAATGAAGGTATTGTCTTGGGGCATAAATTTCTGAAACAGGTATTGAAGTTGATAAAGCTAAAGTAGATGCTATTGAAAATATGTCGTGTCCTAAAGATATCAAAGGTATAAGAAGTTTCCTT
The DNA here is from genome assembly GCF_018294505.1 of Triticum aestivum. Classification (NCBI taxonomy): domain Eukaryota; kingdom Viridiplantae; phylum Streptophyta; class Magnoliopsida; order Poales; family Poaceae; genus Triticum; species Triticum aestivum. The sequence continues at coordinate 373,308,942 of NC_057798.1, read as the reverse complement.
GGTCATGCGGGTTTCTATAGGAGGTTTATTAAAGACTTCTCTAAAATTTCTAGGCCTCTCACTAATCTCTTGCAAAAAGATGTTCCTTTTATTTTTGATGATGATTGTGTAGAAGCTTGAAATACTTAAGAAGGCCTTGATTTCTGCACCTATTGTTCAGCCACCTGATTGGAATTTACCCTTGAACTATGTGTGATGCTAGTGATTATGCTGTTGGTGTTGTTCTAGGACAAAGAGTTGATAAGAAGTTAAATGTTATCCATTATGCTAGTAAAGATCTAGACAGTGCCTAGAGAAATTATGCTACTACTGGAAAAGATTTTTTAGCAGTTGTATTTGCTTGTCATAAGTTCAGATCTTATATTGTTGATTCCAAAGTAACTGTTCACACTGACCATGCTGCTATTAAATATCTTATGGAAAAGAAAGATGCTAAACCTAGACTTATTAGGTGGGTTCTCTTGTTACAAGAATTTGATCTGCATATTATTGATAGAAAGGGAGCTGGGAACCCCGTTGCAGACAACTTGTCTAGGTTAGGAAATGTTCTTGATGACCCACTACCTATTGATGACCGCTTTCTTGATGAACAATTAGCTGTCATAAATGCTTCTCGTAATACTCCATGGTATGTTGATTATGCTAATTATATTGTTGCTAAATATATATCACCTAGTTTCACATACCAACAAAAGAAAAAGTTTTTCTATGATTTAAGACATTACTTCTGGGATGACACACACCTTTATAAAGAAGGAGTAGATGGTGTTATTAGATGTTGTGTACCTGAGCATGAACAGGAACAGATCCTACACAAGTGTCACCCCGAGGCTTATGGAGGACACCACGCTGGAGATAGAACTGCACATAAGGTATTGCAATCCGGTTTTTGTTGGCCTACTCTCTTCAAAGATGCGCGTTAGTTTGTCTTGTCTTGTGCTGAATGCCAAAAATTGATAATATTAGTAGACATCAAGAAATGCCTATGAATTATTCACTTGTTATTGAACCATTTGATGTTTGGGGCTTTGATTATATGGGACCTTTTCCTTCCTCTAATGGGTACACACATATTTTAGTTGCTGTTGATTATGTTACTAAGTGGGTAGAAACTATTCCAACTAGTAGTGCTGATCATAACTTCTATTAAGATGCTTAAAGAAGTTATTTTTCCGAGGTTTGGAGTCCCTAGATATTTAATGACTGATGGTGGTTCACATTTTATTCATGGTGCTTTTCGTAAAATGCTTGATAAGTATGATGTTAACCATAGAATTGCATCTCCATATCATTCTCAGTCTAGTGGTCAAGTAGAATTGAGTAATAGAGAGATTAAATTGATTTTGCAAAAGACTATTAATAGATCTAGAAAGAATTGGTCCAAGAAACTTGATGATGCATTATGGGCCTATAGAACTGCTTATAAAATCATATGGGTATGTCTCCGTATAAAATGGTTTATGGAAAGTCTTGTCACTTACCTCTTGAACTAGAACATAAGGCATATTGGGCTATTAAAGAGCTCAACTATGATTTCAAACTTGACGGTGAGAAGAGGTTATTTGACATTAGCTCGCCTGATCAATGGAGAACCCAAGCCTATGAGAATGCCAAGTTCTTTAAAGAAAAATTGAAAAGATGGCATGACAAAAGGATACAAAAGCATGAGTTTAATGTAGGTGATCATGTTTTGCTATACAACTCTTGTTTAAGATTTTTTGTAGGAAAACTTCTCTCTAAATGGGAAGGTCCTTATGTTATCGAGGAGGTCTATCGTTCTGGTGCCATCAAAGTCAACAACACCAAAGGCACAAATCTGAGGGTAGTAAACGGTCAAATAATCAAACATCATATCTCAGGTAATCCCATAAATGTTGAAACCAATATAATTGACACCGTAACACCAGAGGAGTACATAAGGGACACTTTCTAGAATGTTTCGGACTCCGAAAATGAATAGGTATATGGTACGGTAAGTAAACTGACTCCAAAACTGTTCTAATAGCATTTTTTCTCTATTTTGGAATATTTAAAAAATTAGGAAAAAAAAGTAGTCCGAAAGAGACACGAGGCGACCACAAGGATGGAGGGCGCGCCCCCTACCTTGTGGCCACCTCGTGTGCCCTCCGGACTCCGTTTTCTTGTAGGGTGCTTATTTTGGCCAGCAAAAATTTATTATATAATCTCCCGAAGGTTTTGACCACCGTACCATGACCAAATCCTCTATTTTTGTTTCGAGCTGTTTTTCTGACAGATTTAGATCACCATGACGTCTCCAAGCGCGCCCAAGGACAAGTCTTTCGAGAAGGTCATCAACCCTTACCTCGTGGAGGTGCTGCAACACCCTTAAACCATTGAGATGCGTGAGGGGGTGCTGCACATCCACGATGTTGAGGGGCCGAAGATGACCGGAAGCATGGAGACAAGACTCGAAGCAATGGAGCAACAAGTTTTCAAGTGTCAAGGGATGGTGGAACATGGACCCAACACCAATCACATGATGATCGCAGAGTTCACCAACAATCACAAGTTGGATGCCAAGAACATCGGGGAGGCCATCTTCAAGCTTCATGAGAAAATCGAGCATCTCCAAGCCCAGATCTATGACTTGAAAAACCAAAACTGTGAGTATGAATACAGATTTAAGAGGATGAGTTTGGCTGCAGATTTGAGGATCCTAGAGACTCGTTCATCTTTCTATGATGGTGACCCTATGCTTTGGAAGATGGATGACAAGCCTACATCATCAACAACTCCATCATCACCACCTCTGAAGAAAGAGACATAAATACATGGGTATGGGCACTCCCCTTGGCAACTGCCAAGCTTGGGGGAGGTGCCCTGGTATCGTATCACCATCACACCTCTATCTTTATCATTTTTTAGTTCGATCCTTTTGGTTATATCTTGATCTAGTAGAATAAAGTTTTAGTATTATCTAGCTTTGAGTTTTGTTTTGATCTCTGTTTATGTAATCAAGTCGTGAGCTATATATAATGAAGAGTAGTTTTGAGTTGAGGGCTTTGCTATCTTGCTATGATCTTGAGGGAATTAAAGAAAAAATAAAAATAAATAAAAAGATCATATGTGATCTTATGAAGAGTAATGACTTCACATATAAAGAATATGATGAATAAAAGTTGTTGAGAGTTGACAAACATAGTTTTGGTCATTTTTGCAATTAATAGGAAGTAATAAAGAAAGAGAGACTTCACATATAAATATACTATCTTGGACATCTTTTGTGATTGTGAGCACTCATTAAAATATGACATGCTAGAAAGGTTGATGTTGGACAAGGAAGACAACATAATGGGTTATGTTTTCCTATATCTGAATAGAAGTTATATTGTCATGGATCATCCAACATGTTGAGCTTGCCTTTCCCTCTCATGCTAGCCAAATTCTTTGCACCAAGTAGATATACTACTTGTGCTTCCAAACATCCCTAATCCCAGTTTTGCCATGAGAGTCCACCATACCTACCCATGGATTGAGTAAGATCCTTCAAGTAAGTTGTCATCGGTGCAAGCAATAAAATTTGCTCTCTAAATATGTATGGTCTATTAGTGTGAAGAAAATAAGCTTTATACGAACTTGTGATATGGAAGAAATAAAAGCGACAGACTGCATAATAAAGGTCCTTATCACAAGTGGCAATATAAAGTGATGTTCCTTTGCATTAAGATTTTGTGCATCCAACCATAAAAGCGCATGACAACCTATGCTTCCCTCTACGAAGGCCTATCTTTTATTTTTACCTTCTACCCTCATACAAGAGTCATGGTGATCTTCACCTTCCCTTTTTACACTTTATCCTTTGGCAAGCACTATGTGTTGGAGAGATCCGGATATATATATCCACTTGGATGTAGGTTTTCATAAAGTATTATTGTTGACATTACCCTTGAGGTAAAAGGTTGGGAGGCGAAACTATAAGCCCCTATCTTTCTCTGTGTCCGATTGAAACTTTGTACCCATAAGTATCGCGTGAGTGTTAGCAATTGTGGAAGACTAAATGATAGATGATTATGTGGACTTGCTGAAAAGCTCTTATATTGACTCTTTCCAATGTTATGATAAATTGCAATTGCTTCAATGATTGAGATCATAGTTTGTTAGTTTTCAATGAAGTTTTCAATGAATTATTACTTTAGCATAAGAAATCATATGGCAATATGTGTTGTTGTTCTAAAGATAATCATGATGAACTCATGTCCGTATTTTATTTTATCGACACCTCTATCTCTAAACATGTGGACATATTTTTCGACATTGGCTTTCGCTTGAGGACAAGCGAGGTCTAAGCTTGGGGGAGTTGGTACGTCCATTTTGCATCATGATTTTATATCGATACTTATTGCATTATGGGCTATTACTATACGTTATATCACAATACTTATGCCTCTTCTCTCTTATTTCATAAGGTTTACATGAAGAGGGAGAATGCCGGCAGCTGGAATTCTGGACTGGAAAAGGAACAAATATTAGAGACCTATTAGGCATAACTCCAAAAGTCCTGATACTTCATGGAGATCAATTTTGGAATAAATAAAAAATATTGGGCGAAGAAAGCACTAGAGGGGGCCCACCAGCCAGCCACAAGGGTGGAGGGCGCGCCCTACTCCCCTAGGCGCACCCCCTATCTTTCGGGCCCCCTGGCAGGCCCCCGACACCCGTCTTCTGCTATATGGTGTATTTTTCCCTGAAAAATAGGAGAGAATCTTTCAGGACGAAGCGCCACCGTCTCGAGGAGGAACCTGGGCAGAACTAGTCTAGGGCTCCGGCGGAGCTGTTCTACTGGGGAAACATTCCTCCGGGAGGGGGAAATCATCGCCATCATCATCACCATTGATCCTCTCATCGAGAGGGGGTGAATCTCCATCAACATCTTCACCAGCACCATCTCCTCCCAAACCCTAGTTCATCTCTTGTATCCGATCTTTGTCTGGTACATGTGGGTTGATAGTAGTGTTGATTACTCCTTGTAGTTGATGCTAGTTGGTTTATCCGGTGGAAGATTATATTTTTACATCCTTAATGATAATCAATACTCCTCTGATTATGAACATGAATATGCTTTGTGAGTAGGTACGTTTGTTCCTGAGGACATGGGAGAAGTCTTGTTATAAGTAATCATGTGAAATTGGTATTCGTTTGATATTTTGATGAGATGTATGTTGTCTCGCCTCTAGTGGTGTTATGTGAACATCGACTACATGACACTTCACCAAGATTTGGGCCTAGGGGAAGGCATTGGGAAGTAATAAGTAGATGATGGGTTGCTATAGTGACAGAAGCATAAACCCTAATTTATGCGTTGCTTTGTAAGGGGCTGATTTGGATCCATATGTTTCATGCTATGGTTAGGTTTACCTTAATTCTTCTTTCGTACTTTCAGATGCTTGCGAGAGGGGTTAATCATAAGTGGGAGGCTTGTCCAAGGAAGGGTAGCACCCAAGCACCGGTCCACCCACATATCAAATTATCAAAGTAACGAACGTGAATCATATGAGCATGATGAAAACTAACTTGACAATAATTTCCATATGTCCTTGGGAGCGCTTTGCTATATATAAGAGTTTGTCCAGGCTTGTCCTTTGGTACCAAAAGGATTGGGCCACCTTGCTGCACCTTGTTTACTTTTGTTACTTGTTACCCGTTACGAATTATCTTGTCACACAACTATCTGTTACCGATAATTTCAGTGCTTGCAAACAATACCTTGCTGAAAACCGCTTGTCATTTCCTTCTGCTCCTCGTTGGGTTCAACACTCTTACTTGTCGAAAGGACTACGATAGATCCCCTATACTTGTGGGTCATCAAGCTGGGTTGCACATGCATCCAGAATCCAGCTAATTAGTATGATGTGTCGTCAAGCCAAGTACTACTCTGCTACGTACTACAAGTTCATTTCTTCAAGTAAATTAAGACTAGTAGCAACACTGCAATACAATACCACTAGCAAGATGTCAGGATAACATAGGATGGTACCATCATGTCATCATCATCATCATCATCATCTTCTTCTTCTTCTTCTTCTTCTTCTTCTTCTTCTTCTTCTTCTTCTTCTTCTTCTTCTTCTTCTTCTTCTTCTTCTTCT